>NC_088928.1:20940000-21222500 GCF_038396675.1 Hydra vulgaris | reverse complement strand
TTGTTTCAAAACGGTAATTAATATCAAATCAAATGTTAAAAATTACAAATGTTAGTAAAAATAAATTGGTTTGAATATATTGGTTTATACATTATTTAATTTTGTTTTTAAATTTATGAAGTTAATATTTGTCCAATGATTTGATGCAAATGGTAATAGTTGCAGGCTATTATTTTTTGTATTATTATTTAAAAGTATTCATTGCGAAAAATTATAAATATAGTTAACTGCTATCAATTAGGGTTTTGTAAAGCTGTCTGCTAATTTGTTTTTTTTGCATACTTACTATTTTTGCATACTTACTATTTTTTTCACATTATTAAAAAATTTACTAATTGTTTAAAAACTTACTTTTTAAAAAAATGTGTTGCTTTTTTTGATTATAAAAGTAATTTTGTATTTAATTTAAGTTAGAAATTTAAGTTATTCATTTGTTTTAATTAAAAGTTAATAATTAAATCTATTAACTACAAAATTAAAAAACATTTATTAATCAGATCAGGCATTTTTTAGGAAAAATATGACAAGTTCAAATATTTTCTAGGCAAAATATTTAAACTTGGCATATTGTCATGCTTGTCATGAAAGGGAATTAAAGTCAAAGTTTTTTTTATCAATGAATGATAATTGTTTTTAAAAAATTTAAATAACTTCAGAATTGATGATCTTTAGATCATAAAATTTCATTAAGATTTCATTTGGTGAAAACTTGTAAGATTTGGTTAAGATTTGTTTTAGTTATTAATAGATTTTAATATTTTGTTGTTGTTAAAATATCAATTAAATTAGTAAATATTAATTAGTTTTATATTTATTAAACCATTAGATTTCTGTCTTTACTCTGTTTTGTAAAAAGATCCTGAGTACGTTACAAGCTGTCTTCATATGCGTCATAATATTATCAGTTTTTATTGCATTAAAAAAGATATATTTAAAGATAAATTTTTAAAAGTTATTAGGTTTCATCTGAATTATTTTTGTTTGTTGTTTTTACTGCATCCTTTTAAAATTGGTTTTATATTGAGATAAATTTATTTTTACTATTTTCAGCTTCTCGTGCTTCACATTTTTTGTGATCTTTCTCATATTGTTTGTTACCTTCTAATTGTTACATTCTAGACTTTACTCTGTGTATATGTCTCCTGAAGTTCCTATGTCTCTGGATTTGAATCTTTATCAATAATTATTAAATATTTAAAATATCATTTTTAGTATAGTTCAATTAATTTTCTTATTGGTTTTTGGTTTTGTAAAGTTTATATATAAGTTATGTTTACATTTTAGTAAATTTAATTCAAACTGTTTATTCTGAGCAAGTTTTGTTTACCTTTTCTTAAATTTTTTTTATTAAATTTTTTTTCTATTTAGTTCTTCTTTTTTTCAGAAATGAGCCACCGCTCCTCCCAATTCATCTCAATTTGCAACCAAGCTGAGGCTGACACAAGAGAACTTCTGTTAGTTGTTTATATTTTTGTTTTGCTGTATTTTTAAAATAATTTCATGTTATTACTTTATAATATTACGTTCCTAGGAATATTCCTGACAACTATAAGGTTTTATTCCTGCAAGGTGGCTGCACTGGAATGTTTGCTGCTGTTGCAATGAATTTTTTAACAGGTATTCAAAAGGATTATATTGCACTTGTGGTGTTTATCTCTTATATTCAGTTGAAAACAAATTGCTTGTGAAAGAACTTGTGAAATTAAAAAACTTCTCTAAGGAAAAAAGTCAAAAAACTTTTTGTTGATTTATTTAAAAAAACTAATATCTTGTTATTAACACGAAAGTTGTAAATTGTTTTGACAACACATTAAAATTTAACTACCATATTTTTCAATTGTATTCCAAAACTTTAAACTATATTCACACTAATTTAAACCTACCACTCATTATTTGTAACAACTTCCACATTTCATTGAATTAAATTCTCTGCAAAAAGTGAGGAAAAATCTTCTTATTAATAATGTTGTATTAATAAAGTCAGAGTTTAGTTATAAATCTTGCTACCATTTTAACTTGAATTTAGCAAGAACCATGAATTCAATATCATTTGGTTTAACCTTTGCTTTGGTATTTATACTAATGGGATTTTTTCATTACAAGCTACAGCGCTTGAAATATTCAGTGTTTGCCGGTTTTCCATTTGTTTTGCTGAATGGGATTTTTTTATTACAAGATTAATAAATTAATGAACATAAATTATTGTTAAATCTTACCCTAAATTATGATTATTATCTGTTATTATTCCCATTTTTTAATTTTTTAATAATTTGTAACTTATAAGTGACTCTTAGTGATAAAATGTGATTCATCAGAATTTATTTAAAGAGATCAAAGTATCTTTTTTTTCGAGAAGTTGGTTCATCAGTTAAAGTTTAGCAGCCATTATTTTGAATGCTAAAGCCATTGTAAGTCTATTTGTAATGGCAATAATAACACAGTAAAATCTGCACAATCCAGTTGGGGTGACAGAAATAGTGTCAAAAAATGAACTTCAGAATAGTGTTAAATATATTATAAAAGCCTAATGTCGCAAAAAAGGAATAGTGTCACAAATGAGTTTAATGAATAGTCGAAAACAAAAACAAAAGGAATAGTGTTGCAAATAGTTAATTTTAGCAATTGCTTACTTGTTTTGCTTTTCTATATAGCATATGGCTTTTACAGAAAAAACAATGAAAAAAACAAAGAATAATGAAAGAAAAGATTGCTACCAAACTCCAAACCCTCAGTCAAAGTAGCGGCACTCAATTGCGGCAGCAGGTTTTAAGGTAGTTGGTGTATGTACTGAAGCCCTGGCAGCAGGCTATTTCAGTATGACATCAGACAAGTTATCTAATCACATTTATAGTTATTATTTTTTTGCTTTTGACACTGTTCATTAAACTCCTTTACAACATTCCTTTTATTTTTGACACTATTCATTAAATTCATTCCTTATTCTATTATTCAACAATCAATAATGCGACAATTTGCGACACTATTTCTTTTTTACATTTTCGACAATCAAAATTTTGTGACACTATTCTGACACACCTCTAGTTGTAAAAGGACAGTGACTTGGCAGACTCTAAATGTATAATAAGATGAATAGGTCATACTTTTTTTTTGATATCATGCTTTAAAGTTTTGTTAATATTTTATGAGCCTTTTACCATCTATTGAATAAAATGTCCAAATATTATTAATAATAAATATTATTAGTAATAATATAGTAAATAATAGTATAAGTGTATTAGTATCAAATCTTATCAACACTTGAAATTATATAATATATAGTATTGATTTTTTTTATGTTAAATTTTTTAGTTTTACTGATTATCTAAATTTTTTTTTATTTATTTTTTTTTCATTTAGAAAATGGCATTGCAGATTATTTAGTTACTGGAACATGGTCTGAAAAGGCTGCTTCTGAGGTATTTTTTTAAATACATATTTATTATATATGTTATTTAAAAAGTTTTTAGTTCTTTAAATAACATATATATCAGAAAAAATTTCTATATTTTGAATATTTTTTTGCTATTGTTATTATTGTGTAATGTACTAACACTTTGGTTTTTGTTGTTTTGTTAGGCTAGTAAATACGGGAGAGTTAATTTGGTTGTCCCAAAGGTTGCTAAATATACTGGAATACCACCAACTGAAACCTGGCAACTTTCTAAAGATGCTGACTATTTCTATTATTGTTCCAATGAGACTATTGGCGGTGCGTATTTTTTATTGGACAAACAAGTTTATTAATGATGTGTGTTTATTGTTCTAATAACATTAATGATTAGTCAAACAAGTTTATTTGTGGTGTGTGTTTATTGCTCTAATCAAATTATTGATTGTTTGTGTGTTATTTGTATTTAATTATTGGTAGATCATGTTTAATAGTTCTAATTAGACCAGTGGTTTTTAAACTTATTTGGCCTACCAATAGTTAATATAATATACAAAGTTAATATATTAATATTAGGTATGTAACTTGCATATATAAGTTGCGTCTATGCATTATTAATGGTTTGGCCTATTAGCTAATGTTGATGGCTCTACCAATTAATAAGCATTGGCTGAGGCATCGATAGTACCTGCTAATAGGCCAAACCACTACTGGTGTATAGACGCAACTTATATATGCAATATACATACTTAATATTAATATATTACCTTTATATACATACATTAAACCGTATTATTAGCCACAATTGTTTTTTTCATCAGTACATCACTAACTACAAATCCTCTTTTCAGAAAAATTGTTACACAGTGCCCCTTCTTTAAGAAAACAAACAGAAAGATATAATTATCTGTATTTTTACCTGTGTATTAACTAAAATATTATAATATATGTTGCAAATTAGACATTTATTAAAGTTACAGGAATTTGACCTTTAATTCTATATTTTTCTTGGTTAAAAACATTGAGGATGCAATGTTCCCAACCCATTTACTCTAATTGTGGCAATGATAAATATGCGCATTAGTATAAGTATTTTAAAAATATATTGTTTGTTCGTATGTGTGTATTTTAACAATATATTGTTTGTTCTTTTGTGATTATTTTAACAATAATGCTAATAGTTTTGGCATAAAAACTTATTAAAAGTGCAGCATAGGGATACTGCTTAAATTTTTTTTTTACTTGTATGTTTACTTGTTAATTATTTGTTAACTGAAATTATTCTCTAGTTGATTGTTATTTTATTTTTTTAATTTTTTTATTTATAAATACACTTAATTTTAAACAAATTTTTTTTCAGGCATTGAGTTTGATTTTATTCCTGAAACAAATGGCAAGCCCTTAGTTTGCGATATGTCATCAAATATAATGACTCGCAAGTTAGATATCTCTAAAGTAAGTTTTGAAACAGTTAGTTCTATAAATAGTACTTATATTAATAATTAATTTAACAGTATATTGGGATGCTCACATTTGTTATTGAAAATGATATAACTGTGAGGAAAATATAAATATTAACTAAATATAAGTATTAACTATGAGGAAAAGAATACATTTTTAATTATTGATATTCCTTTGAGTATAATATAAATGCCAATCTTAATGCCAAAAAGTAAGAAATTTTCTTACTTTGATTTTACCAAAAAAATTAAGCATTTTAAGTTCTAACGGTTTATTTAAAGTAACTATGAAACCGCAATATATATTTTTTAAGTAACAGAAAATTAGATAGCATTTAACTCAATCTAATAAATAACTAAAAAACTGATTAGGAGTATTCTTTAATAATATTAAATAAAATTAATGACTAATTTGACACAATGAATAAACTTAAACAGTCACTGCTTAAATTTATTATTATGTTTATCTGATCTCTCCGTGCCTTTTTACCATGTTCAACCTCACAATAATTAATATTAACTTAGTATTAATGATATGATCTTAGGGGAGGCTGAAGTTAGTTGAAATATATAATTTTTGTTAATCTTGCTTGTCAACACATTATTTACATGTCAATATATATTTAATTATTTTTTTTTGTTTAGTTTGCTTGCATAATTGCTGGTGCTCAAAAACTTCTGGGTCCTGCTGGTGTTGTTTTGGTAATTGTTCGAGAAGATCTCATTGGTAAACAACTAAAAATATGTCCTTCAATATGGAATTTCAAAGAGCAAGTTGAGTTAGGTTCTTCATTAAATACACCACCATGTTACAGGTGCATTTTATAAACAAGTTTTTTTCTTTTGAAAAACTTTGAACGCACTCTGAGCAGTTTGCTTTTAAGATTGTTCTAGTCTTGAGTAAATTTCTTTATTTTCATCAAGAAAATTACTAATCTCAGCAGTTTTTTTTTTTTTTTTAATTTTTTCAATTGTTGTTAAAAAGTTTTCATTTCAAGATGTTTTTCGTTTGGTTTTGACTAGTAATGTTACTGTTTAAAATTTGGAGCAATTTTTAAACAGTAAAAATTATGTTTTATTTAGAACAGGGTTTCTGAAAACACCCTTAGGGTTTCTGGTTTTTAAAAAATGGGTGTTTTATTGTTAAAAATTTTGTTGAAACAGCTGTCAACAGCTGTTTTACTTTTTTTTGAATTTAAATAAAAAAAAAAATAAGTAAAGTTTTGTTCATTACTTTAAATCCTAACATAAACTTTACTTTTTTTAAATAGTAATTCAAAAATACAAGAGCTGATACAAAACTTGTACAAAAGTTGGCGCACACAGAAAAAAAATCTGTAGGTTTGCGCTTAATAGTTAATAATGAATAAAACTTTTGTAGGTTTTCTGTACATTGGCTTGTATTCTTAAAAAGAAAAAATTCAACTTTTAACCATCTGAAATTGTCCTGTTCAGAAGATATTATTGGTAATTTATTTTTCTTTAGCAATACATTAAGTTCTTCTTGTAAAGTTAATGATTCATTTATAAGATAAACATTAGTTGCTTCAATAATATTAACATAACAACATTTTTTGCTAATTGTACTGTTAATTAAAAAAGTTTCTCAAATATGACCTTTAACAACAGGGTTGCATCTTCTACATTTTCTAAATTTTATAGTTTAACAGGTTTAATTACCTCTAGTGAACCTTTTAAGAAGTCTACATTATTTATAAATGTAAATCTACTTAAAATTCTAATAATTTAAATTCTGATGCTCCATCCTGTAAAGATGCAACCAAATCTTTTTTCATCTATATTTCAAAGAGACTTAAATGCTGATTCTATATTTTATCTATATCAAATGCATATTTATATTATATCAAAATATTTGAATTAATCTTGTTTTATATGTGACATGTTGTCAGTTTTCTTATCTATATTTTATGATATTTTGAATATCAACTCCAAAATATCATTCCCCTACTTTAAGTAGTATCCTCATTGACAGTCATGCTTAAATATAGATATTTTTAATTTGTCCTGATAAACGTGTTAAGTCCTAAAAAAATTTTTTACTTTGACCAGTTGGTAATTTTTTCTTTATCTGAAACTTTTATTTTAAAATGCTTGAATCAAATAAAATTTTATTTATTTTAAATGAAAATTTATGCAACTCAAGTTCATTACAATATTGAAATAAAATTTTGTCATTAAAACAAACGCCTAGAAAAGGTTTTAAATTTTTTGTTGCATTAATTTTAATTAAAAAAAAAAATAAAACAGAATAAAAAGAAACATTTTTTTTTTTAATTTTCCTCAAAAAAAAACAATTTTACCATTACTGTTAAACAGTATTCAGAAGCCCTAAGCACCCTTTATTAAAAAAATGAAAGTCAAAAAAGTATGAGTATTTATAACATACAGCAGTTGCATAACAACATGTACAACTAAATATGTAAACTATATTTTTAGCATATATATTACTGGACTGGTTTTAAAATGGATGAGAAAATTAGGCGGTTTGGAATATTTTGAGAAACAAACCCATGAAAAATCTCAACTACTGTATAACACAATAGCAGAGTCAAAAGGATTCTACACAGCTCTTGTTGACGTGAAATCGCAATCTCGTCTTAACATTCCATTTCGAGTTGGTGGACCAAATGGAGACGAGTCTATTGAAAAATCATTTGTCCAACTGGCTAAAGAGCGTGGCTTAGATGGCCTAAGTGGGCACAGGTATTTGTTTCATTTTATTCCACAGATGTTCATACTTTTTAACTGTTTTAGTATGAATTCATCATACTAGTGTTTCATTTAATTCTACTACTACATTTATTGATATTTGCAAAGTATAACATGTAATAAATGTTGCTCCTTTTTCTATTTAAAAAGTTAAATATTATGAAAAAATTAATTTATATTAAATGAACAGTGTCTTAAGCCCTCGAACTTTTTATTGCAACTTAATTTATTGCAAAATTTTATCAAAATTTAATTAGTTAATTACAAATATTTTAATTATAAGCTTGAAATTTTGAAAAAACAATTTTTACCTTTTAAGTTTAAGACAGTAAATGTGGTTCATAACTTGTCACTATTAAGGTACATGCTCCAGTCCTTTGTTTAAGTTTAAGACAGTAAATGTGATCATAACTTGTCACTATTAAGGTACATGCTCCAGTCCTTTGTTTAAGTTTAAGACAATAAATGTGATCATAACTTGTTACTATTAAGGTACATGCTCCAGCCCTTTGTTTAAGTTTAAGACAGTAAATGTGATCATAACTTGTCACTATTAAGGTACATGCTCCAGTCTTTTGTTTAAGTTTAAGACAGTAAATGTGATCATAACTTGTCACTATTAAGGTACATGCTCCAGTCCTTTGTTTAAGTTTAAGACAATAAATGTGATCATAACTTGTTACTATTAAGGTACATGCTCCAGCCCTTTGTTTAAGTTTAAGACAGTAAATGTGATCATAACTTGTCACTATTAAGGTACATGCTCCAGTCCTTTAAGTTATTTTTATTTTTTAATCCATTTTTATTTAGTTTTAGTTCTCGCAGTTTTTAGATGCATATATATTTGAATTACAATAAGTATATACCTGTATACAACATGTATATACCTGCATACAACATGTATATACCTGCATACAACATGTATATACCTGCATACAACATGTATATACCTGCATACAACTAAGTACTCTAAGATCGGTTCAGTCTAGTGCTGCTGATTTATTGAATTATTGGTTAAATATATGAAACTTAATGTAATTTTGCATTTCTAAAGTATTTTTAATAGTGCGTCTAGAGTTAAACAAAAAAATAATAATAATGACAAGAATTTGGAGTTCATTTACTAACTTGGGGAGAAATCTTTTTTTACTAAACTACTGTAGACTAATTTTTTTTTCTTCAATATTTTCCTTAAAAAAGCAGTGGAAAAATGATTGTTAACAATAATTCTCAATGGATATTTTTAACAATTGGTTTGACCTTCACACATTAACGATTGATTTAATCCCCCCCCCCCTCCCTCAACTCAAAAAAAATTGTCATTAGGACCCCAAAATCTCTTCTTTTTTTAAAGATGAGTGCAAAAAGCTTTCGTTAAAATATTTTATCGGGTAGGGGGGGGTGGTATGATCAATTTTAAAAGACCTGTTGCAATACGTACTTTTAAGTCCCCTTCCCCTCCCCCTAAAAAATACATACACTTTTGAAATACCTTCCCCCTCTCTTTTTTTTTAATAGTTAAAATTTTTAATTTAGAAAAAATTGCATAAATTAAAAAATACTTTTTAAATTAGAGCGTGGGGGAGGAGTCAAACTTCTAAATTTTAGAACTGTAAATTTCAGCAAAGTAAATTAGGTATGGTTAAAAAAGTTTGAAAGATTTTGCTGAGTTTTGTACAATTTTTCTATAAATAAATTAGATTTTGATAAAAATAGACCATAAACCATATATAGTGTGGGTAAACTGATTTTAAAATTTTTTAAATTTAGATCTGTCGGCGGTTGTCGAGCTTCAATTTATAATACCATTTCTTTGACTGACGTTGAAAGACTTTGCATTTTTATGAAAGAGTTTCAACATTGTTATCAAAATTAATATATTATACTGTACTATTAAGATATTTATTTCATTATTTTTTATATTTATTTTTTATTTACATTGATGTTTTTAATATTTATTAATGTTCTTAAAAAGATAATGACGTATTTAAACTTTTTATTTCTTTTTTTCTGAAATTTATCTTTATAAAAAATACATAACGCTTTTATAAGCCAGGGTTGGCCACAACTTATTTGATGAGAGCCAAAGTTAGCTTTTTAGCTGTTAACTGGGGCCGGAGGTTTTTAAAAATATTGATTCTAAAATTTATTAAATGTAGTTTCGCCAAGGCACAACCAACCACGCACACATATAATAGCTAGTTACTAGGTAAATAATAGTTTTTTGGTAATAACGAACCTGTCTTTTTTTTTCACAATCTTTTTAATGTCAATTGACTTGTTGCGATTCTTAAAATATTCAAGTTAATATCTGTCGATTTAGATCTTATTTAATATTTTGCAAATTTTATCCGAGAAAACGTGCTTTCTCACAAGTATATGCTACCAAACAAGAAACCCATAATTTTTGATCGTCAACTAAGTTGCTGTATTTATTTTGGTCAAGATTTTTGTAAAATACCATCAAATTTTGTTGATAATGCGCCTCTCTCAAAACACCAATGCAGTGAACATCAATTAGTTTCATTTTTCTGTTATGCTTTCAATTTCAACAGAGAATGTCGCTGTGATCAATTTGATTTTGTCAGCATGTTTCTTAATATTTGCAAAATTTTTGAAAAATCTTGTTTTCTATATACCAATTCAGATGACAGACTCTACTGTGTTTCCAGGATTTAGCTCTCCCAAGGTTAGAAAATGGCTAAAATTTCCAGTCCTTAATTGAATCGGTGAAAAGAAAAACAGTATTAGTCCGATATTTTCATTTCGAGATAATCGGTGTTTAAGTTTTGAACAGTTATAGTCTATAAACTATTTACTTTAGATGCCAGTTATCTTAACAGGTGTTTACTTTCATTCCTTAAGCACCTGTAAATATAGTGGTTGTTCATAGAAATAAAGTTGTTCTTGCTACAAAAATTAAATAAAATCCTCGGACAAGTACTATTTTTCCTCGCAATCAAATTTTTACGAATTAGGGAATAAAAAAACTGTGAACTTTAAATGAAAAGCTATACTCTATTAAACAAATAAGTATTTAAATTAACAAACAGTAGCCATTGCAATAAAAAAAAAGTTAATTATCTTCCTCCACGCTGCCGGTTGTTTTCCAGGAATATATATTTTTATAAAACTCAGTTGCGCTGGTGGGTATGTAACATTCCAGCTTTTTAATATCATTGATCTTTTTTTCATTTAATGCAACTGGTTCCTGATATACTTTATTGGTTGGTCAGTTGTTGCTCAACTCGATTTTTTATAAGTTTAAAAGTTCTGGAACATAGTCCATCAATAAAGTCATATGTCGTCACATACCCAGGCATTGCACTGTCATAAACAAACATTTTATAATCTGATACAGAAAATGCACGATTGCGTATGTTGTCTCCGATGGGTTTTGGGGGTTTTTGTAAACAGTAGGCCCCCAATCTTTGAAATTTAAGATGTCCTCGAGCGTGATCTTTGTAACCGTAACTGGTTTGGAATTTTTTTTGCCACTAACTATCAAATCAATATCCTCGTCCACAATGTAAATGCGATCATGCTTTCGTATATTTCTTTTGATAGTACCAAATCTTATCATAAAATTTATTAGCACGTCTTTTGTGGACCATAAGCTGCACTGCCGCCACTCTATTGGCATTGTCGTTTAAGTTTTTGTCGCGTATTCTTGATCCCAAGTTCTCACATTCTGAGCATACGTCAACTTAAGTTTTGTACTAATCTGACATTTTATAGACTTGGGCGCATTCTGGTGATAGAACTTATTAAACTTGATTTGGGGCATAAGAATTAATAATTTTATAACGCACCAAATAGATAATCAGTACTAGTCCTGGACAAGTATTGTTCTTCGACTAGCTTAAATCTACTTTATGGCAAAAAATAATGAAAGAAAGATGGAATAGTATAATTTTTGTAGTACACAGAGTGATCGACAATAGTTAACTGAAATTATGAAAAAAAGTGCAAGTAACAAAAAATGGACCAGTACTGTTCTTCTTCTCACCAATTCAATTGCTTACCATATCAGGGACGGATCAAGCATTTTTTGGTCTTTGAGATCCTAAATAAGGATGTCAAATGAGGATTCTTTGCAAAAAATTGCGGTAATTGGAGCCTGGAAACAAAAAGCACCAAAAATTTTTGCCCCCTTTACCCCTGCCCAAAACGTGAAAGCAACAAATTGATAAAATACTTTTTGTACTATTCTCAACTAGAAATTTCATAGTATAATATTTAAGCGTTCAAAAATTATGACCATTTAAAGTTTAACCCCCCCCCCCCTCCTATAAATAAAATTTAGAATTACAAATTTAGTATGGTCACAATTTTTAAACGCTGAGAGATTATACTATAAAACCTAAAATTTATAGATGAATATAAGTCTAGTTGTGCTCTTGCGTTTGGGGCAGGTTGGCAAAAATTTTAAAGCTTTTTAAATTTTGCTTACAAGCTCCAATCATCACATTTTTTTGCAAAGCATCTCTATTTGGCATAAGTATAAACAAAGTATAAATGATTAGATTTTGCTCCATGTCCGGAAGTTAACTATCTCAAAGACCAAGACATGCTTGATCAGCCCCTAGCTCTTACAATGTTAAGTTCAACTAAAAAGCTAGAGTAATGTTGTAAATTTATTAGCGCATTTACAAGTACTGTCTCTTCTCGAAGAATATTTCATTTACAGGTACCGCCTTTTCTCAAAGAATATTAGTGAATTTGCAAGTATTGACTTCTCAAAGCTGTAGTGTATATTTAGCAAAATGTAAACCTTTCACTGAAGTCGTATTTTTTTTGGGGGGAGAAGGTTTTTTCAAGTTTTTTACTCGCGCACAAACTGAAAATTATGCTTTATTTTATGCCAAAACTTCCTAGCAAAAAGAATTATTCCCTATTCACACTAAACCTGCGTTCGTCTTAATTGTGTTTCATTAAAACAACATTGCGAGGTTGTTCTATTTAAATAACTTTTGCGTTTTCTGCGTGGAATTAAAACCAGTTCTAAATTTGAATGAAATGAAGCCATGCGAATGAAAATCTTGTTTCATTATCGGTGTGAATATTAATTATCTAAAGAAAATAAAACAGCTATTCAAAGAAAATTTAGAGAAGAACAAAGCTTTTTTTAATATGCCAAAGCAAAGTTTTTTAAACACTAATGATGTTAGAAGCACCTTTTAGCTATCAAGTACCTAGAACAAGAGTTATAGATTCTCTATGCATTAAAACTTTTTACGGAAGTTTTTTTTAGATGAATCTCATAATTAAAGATTAGGAATGCAAGCTTAAACCACTCATTTAAAATATCAAGGATTAATGTTACTAAATACTAATTTTATTATCTTATGATAAAGGGAATCCCGTTTGTATTGAGCATTAATAAAGTGAAACCCAGTTGTATTAAGCATTGATGAAGGGAAACCCAGTTGTATTAAGCATTTAATCATTAATCAAAAGAGTGAAGATTGGAAGTTGTTCCCTACAGAAGTTCCTACTCTTTTTAAACTGTCACGAGGTTCTTGATAAACTTGGTCAATTGTTAAAACTATTCGATGAAAAAAATTATAGCTTTATAATTGTTAAAAAGTTAAAAAAAAAGTTGATTATCATCCGCGGTGCTTTGTGATAAGACTGTAAGGACTTCTTGGGGCAACAAAATTGTCGGGTTGGTGGCAGAAGTTGATAACTACATTTTTTCGTAAAATGATATTTTTTGATATTTGTCATCATTTGGTCAATATCTTCGTCTGGTAAAAACTTGTAAGTGATATTATTAGGATAAATTACTCTTTTTTATAGTCAAAATAAATGTAAGTGCTCCTAAGATCAAAATAGAACAGGCTAAGATTTGTAACATCACTTACTGACTTCTGGGATTAGGTTTTGCTCACACTATGGGCAACACTGCTTGGTAAAGTCACTTACTTATTTTTGCCTGACATATTTTGAAAATATTTTCGTATGGTGGCAGCACTTACCATTAAACCCAACTGCCATTCCTGTCAAACTGGTGTGTGTGCTTTTTGCTTTGATTGAAGATTCATAATATTCGGAGTATTTTAAACAATGTAAAAGTAATTTTAATTTTTTTGTAACATTAAAGAACATGTCAATTGCTAAAAAAGTTAGTAAAAGGATACTAAAAATAGTGAATCTTGTGAAAAAAACGTGTTCCGAAAATGATGATTCCAGCTACCAATCCACGACATCTCGTGTGAGTATTATTGTTTTATAATGAAGAAAATGATTCAATCCTTTTGCCCCAGTATTACTGTGAGCTTATTTAATCATTGGTGCACAATTTTTTATAATTTTTATAATAACAATTTCGTTTACAGGTTAAAGAAAAAATGCTAACGCCGGAAATGGATACTAGTGAAATTACATTATTCGAGGATTGTAATACTATTATTTTGGACTACTATGATTGCAGTAATAATGACGTTTTTGTGGTAAGTTTTGTACCAAATCAATACTCAAATTCCGATCAGGTAAAAATCATAACTTAACAATTACAAATCAAATTAAAGTAAGGAGATTTATTAAAAGTATTTATCTATTATTATTTTTTCACATCTTCCATAATCGTTTTTACACTATGGTAATCGGTACATTTTGTTAAAATATTATGAATTCATAAATATTATTTAATTTCAGGGTAATGAAGCACTGCTTAGTGAAGGCACACTACACGAGAGCGAAAATGGTGTGCCTAATAATATTCAGATTTTTGTGGTTAATGTGGACAATGAATCAAGCGAAATTATAATAAACATTGATGTTGTCGTACACAGCGACCAAACTTCCAATGTAAATGGCAACAGCGAGACAGTTACAGTTGAAAATACACTTGATAATGATGAAATTCAAATTGCTCGTACTCTCAAACGTACTCGTAAACGTAATCGCTGGACAATATCTCGTCCAGAAAGTTGGTCGGTCAATGAAGAAAAAGGTAAACGCAAAAAATGTTTACCTTATAAATCAAGGAAAGGAATTGAAAGACCAGCAAATTAACCAAAAGCATTAAAAATACACTAAGTATTTTTGATGGGCCTATCATCCACGCTTTTAAAACACGGAGCAATATGGGAGTATTTGAATGACCAGATAAACGAGGTAAACACTCTCTGTCAAATAAAACCTTAGCAGATTCTCTAAATTTTGTTAAATCACACATAGAAAAATTTCCTGTAATTGAATCACACTATTGTCGTCGATCAAGCAAAAGGCTGTACCTTGATTCCAAGCTTTCAATTGCAAAGATGTACGAGCTTTGCTTGACCGAGTGTGCAAGCCAGAATAAATCTCCAGTATCAACAATATCGTACAGACGAATATTTTCATCGAACTACAATTATTCGTTTTTAAAAAACAAGAAGGATCAATGTGTGACATGTAACAATCACAACGGTGCCTCTAATGAAGCTAAACTAACATTGTCAACAGAATACCAGCTTCATCGAAAAAGAATAGAAGATGCTCGGTTAGCCAAAGCTACGGACAAAGAGCGATAGAACATTGATCCGTCTTTTTTATCTGCAACCTTCGATCTCCAAAGTGTGCTACAAACACCGTCTAGTGATACTTCTCAATTGTACTACTCTCGCAAGATCTGTGTCTACAATTTGACGATATACAAATCACGCTTGCCTAATGACGGATATTGCATTGTTTGGACAGAAATGAATGGGAAAAGGGGTAGTTCGGAATGGAAAAGGGGTAGTTCGGAATAGGAAATGCCTTGTGGTTCTGGCTGAAACAAATTTCCAAAACTGTTAAAGAATTGTCTTTATTTTCAGATTGCTGTGGAGGTCAGAATCGAAATCAACACATAGCTGCATTTTTTATGCATGTGATGCAAACACTCCATTTCGATTGCATTGAACACAAATTCTTAGAAACTGGACATACTCACATGGAAGTTGACTCCATGTACAGTACAATCGAAGCTCAAAAGAAAAATGTACCAATTTTTTCAATAATTGATTGGATGACAGTTTTTAGATTGGAACGGTCTTCAAGGAAACGAAAGAATGCTAAACCATTGAATGTACATCAACTGACATTTTCTGATATGTTAGACTTGTCTGATTTATCAAAAAAAAGTGGCACCAGAGTCTGGTGAAGATGACTCTGAAGACGACGAATGAATGTCACCTATTATGTAGCATTAATCTTTTTAGGTTACAATTGAAAAATTGTCTTAAATATTAAAGTTCTTACTATTAGTATGTTTATCAACAATTGATTAAAAGTTTTGTCTGCCACAAAATAATAGGTTTGCCGTTATTTTAATCACTATATCATAAGAAATCATTCACTTAAGTTTCTTATAAGCCTCAACTCTTGACAAACAGAAGTCAGTAAGTACAACCAATTTTTCATTTTTCTCAAAATTTGTAAAAACCTCCTTATTTTGTAAAAAAAATTATTTTGCATCTGTATCTTTGTAAAATAATAAACATTTTGAAGTATGCAACATGCGTTGTTCTTATGATTCCTGATTTATAGAGTTCTTCAAATATTAAAATTCAAATATCTCAGAAACACCAAAACGTTAGTTACCAAATTCTGCCAGCAACCCGACGAAATAAAAAAAAAAAATTATGATTTTATAATTGTTAAAAAGTTCACAAAAAAAAACTGATTTTAAAGGAGATAGTTTGGAGATAACGAGATAGTTCGGAGATAAAAATATTCAAGATTAAACAGATTAGGAATACTTTATGCTAAACTAAATTAATTGATGTTTATTAAATAAATACAAAAAATTTATATGTCATGTCGCGTTCAACCGATATATATATATTAGCTTTTTATGCATAAAGTCTTTGTATCAACTCATTGCTTAACTCTTTGTATCAACTCATTGAAGTCGATGAAGCATTGAACATTGAATTTAATGTTCAATGCTTCATCGACTTCAATTTGCTTTGCAACTTTTATGAGAGTTTTGTTGCCCATTTATTTCATATATTGGCTAGAATGACCATTTATTTCATATATCGGCTAGAATGACCATTTATTTCATATATTGGCTAGAATGATCATTTATTTCATATATTGGCTAGAACGAGCATTTACTTCATATATCGGCTAGAATGACCATTTATTTCATATATTGGCTAAAATGAGCATTTATTTCATATATTGGCTAGAATGACCATTTATTTCATATATTGGCTAGAACGAGCATTTATTTCATATATTGGCTAGAATGAGCATTTATTTCATATATTGGCTAGAATGAGCATGAATTTTTCATTGTATTGCGCATTTGCCTGAGTAAACATTTCGTCTTTTTCTTTGCTATATTCGTGATGAATTTGTAATGTTGTATCTGGTGGAATAAGAAACATCAATATGTTTGATTGAAGGAATGGCATAACATGATAATCAAATCTCCTCTGCAAATGCAGCTACAATATAATTGGTTGAATTGGTTATACCTATTTGCAATAATAACACTTTAAAAAGAAAAAAAAGAAATATTAAAGAAAACGCATCATTATAGCACAACAGGTTAGGTAATGGTTTAACAACAAACCAACCAAAGTTATTGCAAGTCATTTTTCTAATAAAATGTAAAGCTCTGTTGATTGACACTTGTCCTTGATGTTTGACAGTTAAACTATCATGCTTTGCAAAAAATTTTGAGTTAAAAATACGATTAAGTGCTAAAAATACTAAAAATAAAAGCAATATATAAACATACTGTTGATTCTTTGATACCAGCTTTGCTGCAAAATGATAAAAACTTTGTTGCTCATATAATAAAATATAAATTGCAAAGAAACGTTTACATTACATAAAGATGATTTATAAAAAAAAAATGCTCAAAAAGATATTGACGAAAACTATGACCATAACCTTTTCATAAAACTCTTTCCTGATTTTAGGCATGCTGTCCTCTTACATTTTTATCTTTGCACAATGTTACAGATTCTACCAACTGTTTGTTTTTGCTTTATTGTGAAGCAACCACTGCTTCTGATATACAATTTAGGTTTATAAGTTATTGTTTCTTAACATATTGCAAACCTTGTTGTGATTTTTTTTATTCTTTCAATTTCTGTATAACAAATAACAATATATATACAAGTAGTTTCAAGAAAATTTATTAAACGGATATCAAGTAAAACTAATTAAACTTGTCACCTGTCGTATATGCATGTAGTGTACTTATATACAGTACCGTGGCTAGTGAGTTGGAGGACAATTACCCACGGCATTATTTAATTGTCATTAGGACCCCAAAATCTCTGAAAAAACTTTTAAGTATTACTTGTTTATTAAAAATAACAAGGAAATTGCTTAGACTATTAAATAGTGTACTGAGTACTATCTGTGCTTTAAGTTAAGTTCTTTAACAAATTCAAAAAAGACTAAAGTAAAAAAAGTAGAAGTCATAAAAAACCATTATCTTTACCAAGTTCTCTAAATCTATCATTGAGTAATATTCGTGGTCTTCGAAGTAACTTTTCTTCTGTTGATTCTTACTTCATGCAAACTTTACCAGACCTACTTCCTCTTTGTGAGACTAATTTGAGTTTCGCTATTTTATCTTGTGATCTAATGTTTAACATGGGTATTTAAATTCGTAAGAATTCACTTTTGTCTTTCTCAACCTCTAACACAATTAGCCAACTTTCCAACTCGCTTTCCAGACAATCCGAATCATTTACCTTTCTCGACGTACTCGTCTTCTTTTGTCTTATTTCTGATCCTAGTCAATGCTCAGTTTTTCCACATTCACCTTTAGGTGTTTCATGATTTTATCTTTAAATATGATCTCATTCTTCTTCATCAGAATCATCTTATCATTGTACCTTTTACAACTACCTTGAAGCTGACTGAGATTCTTTTCGTAATTTTCTTTGTGATGATCCATGGGTAGAAACCTTTTGTCTTCCTGCTAAAAAATGTGTTTCTTTAGTAACTTTTTAAACTCAGACTGGCATATAGAATCTTTTATCCCCTCTTGAAAATTCCAATTCAAGCCTCACTCTTCTCCATGGTTTTCCAGAAAACAAACGTTTGTTTACTATTGCTAGAAACCATTGTAAAAAGATTTTGTCTAACGCTAAAGTCCGCAATTCTCAGGTCTCAAAATCTCGTATTTAATTTCAAAAGATAAGCTGAATTATTGGTAAGAACTTTTCATTAATCTATCTCTTAATTCAACTAATCATATCCTAGTTAATATAGCCAACAAACAAGTTGATTCTTTGCTTGACATTTGTATTACTCCAGCTTTTGGATTTCCTGCTTAGATTCTTCTACAGCTTGTGGTCCGAACAATATACCTGTTATAGTCTTGCAGAAGTGTTCTCCGGAGCTGTCATCTTTACTTTCAAAACTATTTCACAAGTGGTTATTAGAGTCTTGTTTTCCAACCTGCTGGAAAGCGGCATCTGTTATCCCTATTTTCATAAATTCTCGAGAGCGATCTGACTCGTCTAACTACCATCTCATTGGTCTTCTTCCTATCATAAGCAAGGTTTTTGAGTATTTAATTAACAAACACTTAATCTTTTATCTTGAATATAATAACTTACTTTCTGATCATCTACGTGTTCTACTGCTGATTTGTTTACGGTAATAACCAATAGGGTTTATCGTGAGTTAGATAGATGTGGAGAGTTTAGGGCTATTGCTCTCAACATTACTAAAGCTTTTGATAAAATTTAGCGCCCTGGTCTTCTCTATAAGCTCTCTTTTTGTGGTGTATCAGGTAATATCTTAAAGATTATTGAATCCTTCTTTACCAATTGTAGTATAAAAGTTGTCCTCAACTGACAGCACTCTTCTTCATTTTCTGTAATTTCAGGGGTTCCTCAAGTTTCTATTCTTGGCCCTATACTTTTTTGATCAATCTCCCAAAAATTCTTATTGCTGGCATTGTTTGCTGATGATACTACCTTATAATCTTGCCTTGATAAGAAGCCAACACTCTCTGATTGATTTGAGGGGGCATTTGAGCTCAAAAAGGATCTCACTTCTGCTACAACATGGGGCTCTCAGTGGCTGGTAAACTTCAACTCAATTTTTTCAGCTAATTGTTATTATAACAATCTAGATCTTTCTATATTTACGAACAGTAATGCATTTGAAGAGTCATCTATCCTTTGTTTTCTGAGATTATTTTTTACTCCCGAACTTTTTTTGCAATCATATATCAAACCCATTGCAAAATTAGCATCTGCTAAGTTTGCATCTCTTTATTGTGCTTGCTTTTTTTTATCTCTATAAATCTCTAATATGGAATACTGTTACCATATCTGGAACATATCTTCAAATGATGCCCTTTCTCTTTTAAACAAGGTGCAAAAACGCAATGCAAACATAGTTTGACCTGCTCTTATAGCCAACCTTCAATTATTGTCGTAATATCGTCGTAATGTTGCTTCTCTTTCTCGTTTATAATGGGCGGTGCTTTTAAGAGCTAGCGTTTCTTGTGCTATCTGCTAAAATTCATTATCGTGTTACTCGTCATTTAATCAAGTCTTATAATTTAATGTGATTGCTCCTCAGTGCTCCTCAAACATCATTTCTTTGGAGTTTGCTTGCTTCATTTTGTTTTCCAGATTCATACAATTTGTAATCTTTTGAGTCGTCTGTTAATCGTTATCTTGCTTTGAATAGTAATGCTGAAGTTGAATAAGTATGTACAGATTTTAGTATGGATGAAGATTGGAAGTGGAGCTACCATTAACAAAGTTTTCTGACTTAACAGAAGCAGAAAAAACTTTTTGTGACTTTTAGTTTTGTTTTAAAATTTATCATCTAAAAATAAAATAAGCATAATTTGGATAGTTATCATAAAAATGATTTATTTTTCCTTTGCTGCAACATATTTTATAAAACTTTAATGTGTTACTCTTCTTTTTTACTTTTGTTTCGGGCTCTGGTTTAGCACTAAATTTTTATTTCACTGAATTCAAATTCATTGAATTTTTTTTTTAAAATCAGTTAAACAATTTCAGTTAAACAATTGTTAATCAGTTAAACAATTAATTTGTTAAAAAATAAATCAGTTAAACAATTAATTTGGTCAAAAATTAGTTAGTTAAACAATATGACCTCTGCAAGCTTCAGTTTCAAATTTAGACACATCTCTAGCTTAAAAAAGCAAGTCTGTAGAAGTTATTTATTGAAGGTAACCTATCTTATCACTTACAATATGTTAGGCAGCATTTACAATAAGCTAAAGACTTAATCTATGTTTTACGTCGCACTCAACAGCAGTTCTAATTTTTTTAAAGTAAGTCTTTTTCGAGAGGACACTTTAAAGCTGCATTGCTATCAATTTAACATCTGTTCAGTCAGTTGTTCAGTTGAATTGAAGAGATAAGTGCTTTTGATTTCCTATAATAACTAATCGTGAAAAATATTTTCATTAAGGACTTTAAAAGCATATCAAAGTGCTAACTCAAGTAGCACCAAAATATTTGAACAACTAACCCAGATTCTTACAGTTGTGGGTTCTTTAAATACAAAATATCTCCAACTTGAGCTGTGTAAAAATGTAGCATTTTTGTAGAGCATAAATGAGTGGCGTAAGCATAATTTATGTGGTGTAACATTTATGATGTTTTTGATTTTGTGCAATTTTAGACATTGTGCAAAAATGTATGTATGTATGTATGTATGTATGTATGGATGTATGTATGTATGTATGTATGTATGTATGTATGTATGTATGTATGTATGTATGTATGTATGTATGTATGTATGTATGTATGTATGTATGTATGTATGTATGTATGTATGTATGTATGTATGTATGTATGCATGTATGTATGTATGTATGGTATCATCATTATCATTTCATCATTATGATTTAATTGCTTCTTGATTCATTTTCATTAACATAAAAATGACCTTCTCCCCCGTCCCCCCCCCCCCCCAAAAAAAAAAAAACAACCTTTCATTAATATCCCTTTTTCTAAAAATGTTTTCCCTACGTATTACAGATTGAGCTACTACTGATGGGGAGGTTACTCTTTTTTTCTTTTCAACTATTGCTTGTTTTCACCTTAACAAATAGAGCAGCTGTGCCAAATAACTAGTTAAGCTAATAAAAACTTGGTGGGTATCGAACTGTTAATAAATATTCAATATTAAATAACTTAGTTAACTTGAAAAAAAAAGCTTTAATAAATTTAACTTTTATTAATTAACTCAATTAAAGTATTGTTTTTAAATTACTTGAAATTCCAGCATTTTCTTGGCTAGACGGCGGCCATAAAGATTAGCTTGATGTAATTGAGGTTGAGTTGCATCAACGCTACTTTTGTGCCATGAAACTAACGCATACCTGTATTAATTCAGCAGCAATCTTGCGAGGATTGTGCTTCGACTACCTTGCCAATCGAATCTGTCGGATTTTTCTTTGGGATTCAATATTTATTTCCGTAAGACATTTATTTTTACACAGTTTTTATAATTAATTTCTACTTTTAAAATATCTCAAAGTTGTTAAGAAAGTTTTTTATAAGAAATTCTCTAACAGAATAAAGAAATTAAAAAAAGGCTATAGTCTTTTCCATGCTTTTGTCATATTACAAAGTAGTTGAATTTTAAAATTTAAAAAATTAGAAAAATATAAAACTTCTTAAATATTTCGACGATGAGAAATAATTCACTGCTTTTAAAATATCTCAAAGTAATTAACTTCAAAATATTTTGGCCTTTAATTGCGATTTGGTTACAAAAATTTCATTTAATTGCGGGGTATGGTTTCTAAAGGTGAGTTTCCACTCATCCGTTCTTCTACGGGAACGGGATGGGAAAGGAAGGAATAGTCACGTGAGCATGTGTAGTTTTACTTTAGACAAATTAAAACTTATAATGCGCATGCCCACGTGATTAATTTTCCCTTCCTCTTCCCGTTCCCGTGAAAAAACGGATGAGTGGAAACTCGCCTTAAACATTCTGCAAAAACATTTTCAAACACGCACACACACAAAGCTAAATTTTAATTGACAGTTATAATTTATAATTTGTTGTATAAATTTTGAATTGAATTGAAATGAAACACATTTGATAAAAATTTCAGCTGGTTTAAGAAAATTTAAGAAAAATTCATGCTTCTAAAATTGTAAAAATTTAGTGTTTCTAAACTTCAGCACGCTACTGAGCTAAAACTGTACGCTACCGTAACTACCTTGGCACTGTACGAGTAATTAAATTAAGATAAACAAAAACAAGAAATTTGTGCTTAGTTTTTAAACTTTTAAATCCAAAAAAAAAATAAACTCATTAGTGCCGTAGCTAAAGATTTAGAGATCTTGCTTAAAAAGAATACCTATTTTTTATTCTTAAAATTTATTTATTATTATCTATTATAAAATGAGAAAGGGCTGCCTAATTTAAAGTGACGTTTATTCTTTTTATATAAATTCTGAAGAGCTAAATATTTGAAGTTAAGTACAGCTGTTGGACGAACAATGATTTAAAATATTATGAAGTTATATAACTAAACAATAACGAAAAATCGCTTATATTAATATAGACTTATGTTTGAACAAAAAGCTTTTTTTTATTATTAAACGGAACAGTTTAACTCTAAATAAATTTGTTTGGCGCTGTATTTTTGAGATTTTTTTTCATCTATAGCGAGGTCTAATAATGTTTTATTGTTTCTATGGCTTTGAAAACTGAAGCATTCAAAAAAATTGTTAAAGTTTTCATGAATAAATAAAACAGTTGCTGTGTTTCAAAAAAGCTTCAAACTCGGTGATTGATAAGGTGATTTATAAATTATTCCAATTTATAAATTTAGAATTTGAATGATTTTGTCTGAGTATTATGTCAAAACAAGAGCTTTAGATTTAAATCTTGCTAATGTTTAAATAAAATTTTTAAAACAGAAAAAATATATGTTCTTTTTAAATAATACAAGAACTAAAGATCAGCATATCTGAAAAGTGCTTAAATCAACTTTGGAATCGAGGAACTAGGATTCTAGTTCTTATCTATTCTGATGCATATTAACTAAACACATTAGTCAAAAAGCAACATTCCATCAAATTTCATACAAACAATTTTTTGGATCCCGATCAAAAAAGAGCTCATATGACCAATCAGAACAGATTTCATTACTTAAGTAATTTGTTTATTTTACCCAATTAACGCTTCTAATTAAAATCTTATTCTTATCTGGACAAGCCATCGTGATTTTTTAAAACAGCCAAATAAATTTTTGGTCTGGGTTTTTATGACAGAAATACTTTTATGTTACGTCATATAGTTTGAGTAAATACAAAACTTGCCTAAGATTGTTTTTGTAGTAAACAAAATTCAGAAATATAAATATTTATAACTGTTTCTTATTCAGAAATAACTTCTTCAGAAATTTCCAGTATCTTAATTTAATTTCTGTCATAGCTCAGATACCAGAATCATGTTAGTTGGAATTATGTCATAGTCATCAAAGTATCATATAGACCAGATAATGTTTTAAAACCACCGAGAATGATCAAACATTCACCATCCCCGGGTCCAGAACCTAATTATCCCCTATCAATTTAACACACAACAACCAAACCATAAAAACCTACAAGTTGATTAGCTACAACCCACAATTATTTTAATCAATAATCAGTTTAATTCAGAAGCTCTTAGCGGATTAATAAATCACCAGTAATATTATTTTGATGAAACTACAAACTCTAGTTTAATCAAAATAATATTTCTACATACATACATACAGGCAAAACAGATTTTGGACAAAGGCAGCGCGAAGAGTGTGTATGGGTTGACACCCCCTAATCAAAGAATTTTTATGTCATTTTTATGAAAAAATTTAAAAATATTGGAAAACATGGGCATAGTCTTATGCCAGTTTGCACTTATGCCGATTCGCAATTATGCCAGTTTTTGCAACTGTATTTATGCTAATACACTTGCAAATTCTTTTCGCGCACTTTTGCCAGTTTTTCAACTATTTTGCACTTGTATTAACTCGCATTTATGAAATATAAATGCGAACTATTGTTATTTTGTCAAGGAAATCATCCTCAAGTACTCGACTCTCCAAAAATTCTTTTGTTTTTACAGAAAGTGCAACCATGTTTTTGCTTTTCGAATATGCGAGAGAGCGCGTATTAAACAATTTAATGTTGTTGATTCAAAATAGTCGAATTTTATTGAAAAAGCTGTCCAGATTGAGATTTTGTTATAGATAAACGGATTTTGTAGAATGCTGTTGTTACATAATTAAACGACTCTGTTACGGTCAAAATACGGCTATTCGTTCTAATACAATGAAACCATTAAAAAAAAGGAAGAATTCTGAAGTTCTTTTATATTAAAAATTTGGAGATAAAGTGCAATTTGCCCGTAGTATACGTGACATCATTAGGTAGACCTTCGAACCTAATAGCTTCTCACATAATCATTTTTATTCAGGAGGAGGAAACCTGACGTTTGATAAAAATAATTGTTTTTTCATATGACAAAAGTTTTTTTTTATAGCGTGATACCATCAGTATCAAAAAGGCCCAAAAATTTTTATAGCGTTATACTATCAGTACCAAAAAGGACTAAAATTTAACCTTTCTTCATTTTCAGAAAAGTTTATAAACTTTAAAATTTAAAACGTCAATCTAAATCTATTTACACAGTTTTTGTCATGCCCACATCATTTCCAAAGGGCCGTACCGATAGGGGTGTGTGGCAAACCACGTTTTTGAAACTCAATAACCTGCACATGACTTTTAACTTTGCCTTAGACTCCATGCCTAAAAATATCCTCTAAAAAAGATTTAAGTTTCATTTTAAATACCTGATAAACTAAATCAGGTTTGTCATTAGCAGTTTTGCCCGGGTTAGGCAATGTATCGTATTGTTCACTTCTAAGTTTGTTTGGTTATTTCTCATAAAAACAAGGCGCTGTCCCTCAATTTTTACATATGCATTAACGAAATATTGCTGAAAAAGTTTCTTACCATAGAATATAGGGCTAAAAGATTGTCTAACGGCAAGCCTATAATTATAGTACTTAGACAAAGTAACATGGTTTCTAATCAGGGTTGTACTCCAGTTGATTGTGCCATCCAGCATCACGTCTCGGAAAAAATATTGAATATACCATAGGATCTAAATTTGCAGACATAGATGAAATTGTTCTTAAAGGGTATATAACAATTTCCCTGGATCTAGGTAGAGTACCATCATTTCCCACAAACACAATAGCAACTTCCCCATGGGAAGTTAGATTGTTTGTATATATATATGACGGATGACGGTTACATGTATTTTCAATCGACTTATATATTTAACTTGGTTGATAACTTTGTATTTTATATATCATCATTAGTTTATAGCTGTTTGTAAATCTTCCTCACTATTATATTGTTTACTTATATGCAAATATTAAAAGTAAAAAAATTGATTGATTGATCGGTACCAAAAATCTTAACTATTGACAATAGCAAAGATTTTTGGTATCACCAGAAAATGTTCTAGTTTGAAGACTTTCTGGTAATATCTTGAACTAACTTCAAACAAGTGAACAGTAAAAACACTTTATACAACTATAAAATAAAAAAGAAACGCAAATAAATAAAACTATAAAATTATTAAACTGTTTTATTTTTTAAACCAGCTTTAAACGGAATACAGAAACGTAATTTTTTGAACAATTTTGCAGAGCCGAAAATATTTGATGCATTCGGCTAAAATTGACTTTTTTTTTAAAAGGATAATTATTTAAATAATAAATTCTACATAAAAAAACAAAACAAAAAAAATCTTTTTACTTGACATAATAAAAAAGGTCCTAATTTTGCAAATTTTCACAAAAAAAGTTGAAATTTCATTAAACTTTTGTGTTTTATTTCAAATGCTCCTCATCGTCAATATATGCTCCTCATCGCCGATAATCTTTTAAGTGAATTTTATTTGCAGGGTTTGATCAAAAAATCGATATTTTTTTGAAAACAAAAGAACAACATATTGACTTCGTAAAACATAAGTTTTTATTTACAAATTAAAACGAGTTTGCACTGTATATAACATTTTAAATAAGTAATGTTGAATGGTTTTACTTTTTGGTAATTTCCAGATCCACAGACTTTAGAAAAACCTATTTACGAAAGATCACCGTGTATGTGCTATTTTCTTTTACTTAATAATGATCAATTAGATTTGTTTCATACTTCTTTTATAAGATAAAAAGATTGTTGTTGTATTGATACATGAAAATTGAAGGCTGTTAAAAATTTATTTTAAATACATCCCTTATCCCTTATTTCTAATATTTTTAATAAAAGTTTTAGGGTGTTCATGGGTAACTTTATTGTAAATGATTCTGCAAGCATCGTTTTATTGACTATAACTTTTAGATAACTGTGTTCTTTCCCATGAAATAGCCAATGAAGCAATGAATTAGCTCCAAGTACACAAGTTTAAGACTGTGCGTATTGACGCAGGAGCAAACTCATCATACCAATGATTTTTGTGATTTTTACTCAATTTGCTTTTTTTGGGAATGCCAAGGTATATTTTCCTCAACAAATGTTTCTAAAGTTCTTATACTGAATTGGTTTTTAATTTGTTTATTATTTAAGATAAGATCAGGCAGTTTTATAAAAAAAAGTTTTTATTTGTGTATTTTCTTATCAAGTAGAGGATAGTTCATTTTCTCCACGTTAATTAAAACGTTGAGTACGTTAAGCGAAGCGTTATTTAAGAGTTTGCAAGTAAAATACAAGCAAGCAAAATAAAGACAAGTATAACATAAAATAAAATAAAGTATAAATTAGCTCAGTCGGTAGAGCATGAGACTCTAAAGACTCTAATGACACGAGACTCTAATGATATCTTTGAAGTTTATTTTGAGAAAAGATAAATTTGATGTTTTAAAAAGTCAAAACAAAAAGTAAACATTAAATCTTAGAGTTTAATCAAACGTAAAGTCATATGAATAACAGCGTAGTAAGTTAAAAAAGAAAGTATAACAAAATTACTAAGTAATATTTGATGAAGTGTTTTGCCTTAAATATTGCAAAATGACGCTAGGGCTTCAAGTTCGTATTATAAATATAACGTCTTTTGTTTTGATATCTAGGTTCGTTCTGTTTTTATTCTAGTAACTAGGTTATTCTGGTATCTAGGTTCGTACTTCTTAGATAATTTGTTACCTAAGTTGAGATCTCAAACGTATGAATCGGCTTTAAATCTACTTATTAAAATCAATTAATGTACCCTGCTTTATATTTATAAAACTGATGTCATCGGTGAGAAAGAAAGTTTCTTCTTGGTTCATAAGACTAGTTTAGGCTAGTCATATGTCACTGGTGAATTTGGCTAAGTCTACAAGTTGCAGTGGACGAATATTTTAGGTTGGTACCGTATAAATTTTTCCATTTTGAAATCTGATGCGCGAAACTCTCCTGTAAAGGATTGTGTAAAGCTTTGAACAAGGTAATACAACATTTAGAAAAAAAACATTTAAACAGTTGAAAATATGTCTATTTTTGCAGCTTAAAATATAAAATCAAAATCAACATGAAAATAAAAATCCATAGGGACGCGTGCGCACAATATCAATATTAAACAACAGTGTAGAATCGTCGCTCATAGTTAATGTCTATTTTATTGAGAGTTATCACGACAATTTAATCAAATATAATATTTTAGGGATGCTAAAATATGGTATATATATATATATATATATATATATATATATATATATATATATATATATATATATATATATATATATATATATATATATATATTGTTTAAACTGTCGTGATAAACTTCAATAAAATAGACATTAAATTAGAAGGTGTAACCTAATGACCGAATGAGTGAGAAGTTTTGCAATGTAAATTATATAAAGAATTTATGTTGCACAATAATACAGGTTATACTCGTAGTCATGAAGATTGGACAAGAATTATTTGTTTACCATTTAAACTGTTTTAAACAAATACGATTTATATTTAAACAGATTTCTAAAGTACTTCAGACAATATATAACAACGATAAGTCGTTGGATCAATAACTTTTACTTCAAAATTTTAATTTTCAATCGAAAAAATATCTATATATATAGATATATATAGAAAAAAAAAACGCTACATATATACGTAGCATTTTTTTTTTTTCGTTTTTTTTCTTCCGATTTTTCTTATTGAACTCCCGTTAGCTGTTTCTGAAGTTTCTTAACTGAATACTAACTTACTGAATACTTTTCTTTACTTTACATCACAGTTAATAAACTTAACTTAAGTCTATAAACTATGGTTACGTTGCATAACTAATCTTACATAGCTTAGTTATGTAATGTAACGAGTTGTCTCTAAAAATACTTGATGAGATTTTTGGTCAGAAAACTTCTCTAAAATAGCTTATAACTTGTGCATACTTTTATTTGTTTTTTATTTAAAAAAAAAAAAAAATCGGTACTTTTTAATTCTATATTTTTACTTATTTCGTGTCATTTTAAGCTTTCGTATGAAGACGTAACACGATTTTAAATGTAAATAAAGCTATGATTTTTTTTCCAAATAATTATATTTTTCGATATGCTAAATATTATAAATAAATTAAAATACACTATGATTATGAAGCAGTAAAAAATAACAAAAGAAAAAAAAAGAGGAAAAAAAAAGGGTTATGAATGAAATAAAAATACTTAGTCTTTTGAAGAAAAGCTGTATTCATTAATATTAATAAAAAGAGTTCAGGTGTTCAAAAAATCAATGTTTTGTAGAATAAGAAAGTTTTTTTACCATCTGTGAAAAGAAAATTGAAACTTTATTTAACAAGATTTTCAAGAAGGTCAGTCTTTTATTTCTGAATTATATTAAACAA
The DNA here is from genome assembly GCF_038396675.1 of Hydra vulgaris. Lineage (NCBI taxonomy): Eukaryota > Metazoa > Cnidaria > Hydrozoa > Anthoathecata > Hydridae > Hydra > Hydra vulgaris. The sequence goes on along the minus strand of NC_088928.1, from coordinate 21,193,085 downwards.
TCTTTAATAATATTACTATAATAATATTACTTTAAACACACGTCGAGTTCTAAAAACATGACCTTTGCCACACAATACGAGGTAATATCGTTTAATATTTTTACGGGGATTCCCTTTGTTGATTTATATTTCTTTTTTTTTTCTCAGTCAAACAAGCATTGCCTTTGATATATGATTGCACCACCCTTGATAAATATATTATTTATAATTATTCAAAAGTAATTGAGAGTTTTATTTAAAAAGTCAAGATTCAAAAAAGAATTTCAAAGAGTTTTAAAGTCTAGTAAAACAAAAAGTTCGTACTGATTATTAAATTTTTACTTATGATTTGGTTGTAATTAATTCATATTTAAAATTCACATTAGAAATTGTTTAAATTTTGTTAAATAATAAATTTGAAAATTTCTGTTAATAAAAAACAAATGCAAAATAAAGGCGTGTGTATGTGTGTGTGTGTGTGTGTGTGTGTGTGTGTGTGTGTGTGTGTGTGTGTGTGTGTGTGTGTGTGTGTGTGTGTGTGTGTGTGTGTGTGAGGGAGAGAGGTTTTTTTAGTAACAGTGCAATAATCAAATTAATAATCTTAGCATTATTAATGAGCATTGAACTCCTGTTACAGTTTCATCCACAATAATCATACTTCCTTAATTTTAAAACTTCTGTTTACTAATTTTCTACAAAAATAACTTTATATTTATAGTATTTATAAAAGAATAATTAAAAAGCAAAAGTAAATAAAAGAATAAAAATTGAAAAACCTGTCAAATAAGTATGTGATAATTAAGTTTGTAAGAAAGTCAATTTTTACTCTTTATATTGTTTAAAGTTAACAAATGTTTGAATAAATATTTATTACTTTTTTTTAATGTTTGAATGTATTAAAATTATAAATAAATTTTGATTTGTTCATGTTATTTTTTGATACATTTATAGATATTATAGTTTCCGTTAACCAAAATATATAACCACAGTATGACTGCTGCTCACGAACTTCCTATTTATAGCAGGGAGGAAGTTGCTCTTCATACAGCTAAATCTGATGCTTGGGTAATAATTAGAGATAAAGTATACAATGTCACGAACTGGTTAGATAAACATCCTGGTGGTGTTTCATTAATATTAAATTTAGCAGGAAAAGATTGTTCAGTTGAGTTTAACAGCTTCCATCTAAATCCTAACTATGATAGACTCAAGCCATTTCTTATAGGGCAATTGCCTGCTGCTCAATGGCATAAAGATACACAATTAGGAAAAGATCTTAAAGCATTATTTGAAGAGTTAAAAAATCTTAAAGCATTTGAAAGTGATTGTAAGACTTTTACTAAAATTGTGTTAGTATAGTATAATTTTTTTATGTCTTTCATACATACATATATATATATATATATATATATATATATATATATATATATATATATATATATATATATATATATATATATATATATATATATATATATATATATATATATATATATATATATATATATATATATATATATATATATGTATTTGATACTTTATTTGATAAACTTATTTATTTTAATAATCTATTTGTCACCTATGAGATCAAAGCGTCATCAGGGTTTGGGTATAGACAGTAACTATCTATGTATGTACAACATTTATTACACCAAAAACAATTAACTTTTTTTTCAAACTTCTGAATTTAGCCAGTTCAAAACAACTATCTGTCCTTTTATCCACTATAGTAGGTTGAATTGCTTAGGTGCATAATTTTCAACTGCCTTTATAAATTTAACATATATTATGCAATTTTATTAACTCAATATGATATGGCAATACCATTTATTCATTATTTCTTCTTTGTTTATAAAGATTTTGGTTGGCATTTTAAAACTAAAAGTGTAAGTATATAGAACAGTGCCAATGTAAGTTAGCATAGGTAAATGATTTTCTTTTATGTATGACTTGTAGAATTGCAAATATATAGTAAAAAGTCAAATCTTTTTACTATATATATGCTATTCCCAGCTTAAATAGTAGTTGTTTGCAGTCTTAACATTGTTGAACTTATGCATTACTTTTCCATTAAAAATGTTATAAATTTTTTTTTTTTTTAATAATCTTGTGAAATCTATCTGAAATTGTCCAATTATTAATATCATATCACAAATTTATGGAAAAAAAAAAGTTTTTAGTTTTAGTTCATTTAAATATTAAGATTGCTTTGTTTTTCCGTTTTACCAAAATTTCTGTGTTGATATTTGTTTTAGTTTAATAATTGTTTTGGTTCATTACTTATAACAGTTGTAAATAGAATGTCTGCTGAATTTTTGTTTTCATCTTCATAGAAATATATAATTATTACTTAAATGTAATTATTTAAATAGTATAACTAAATTCTATACAAATAATATTTTTTTATTATTTTAGATTGGTTATATATTAAACTTGCAAGTATAATTTCATCACTTTTTGTTGCTTCCATCTACTTTTTACACTTTTCATCATCATACTGGTCACTCTGTTTAAGTGCAATGTTTCTTGGTTTATTCTGGCAGCAATTGGCTTTTGTTGGTCATGACCTTGGCCACCATGCTGTAACACATAATAAAAAAAAAGATGAGACTCTTGGTTATATATTTGGAAATTTTCTTCAAGGTTATTATTTTAAATTTTTTGTTTGTTTATCCTTTAAATGTAGTTCTTTATTTTTCTTATTCTGTTATTAAAGGAATCAGTGTAGCTTGGTGGCGACACAGTCACAACACCCATCATACACTTACTAATTCAATCAATCACGATCCAGATATTCAGCATCTGCCAGTGTTAGCCGTTTCTAAATCATATTTTAACAATATATTTTCAACGTACTATCATCGGGTCTTAAAATTTGACAGGATTGCACATTTGTTTGTTTCAATTCAACATTATATGTTTTTTCCTATCATGGGATTGGCTCGTTTTAACCTCTATGCACAAAGTTTTATTTTTAATCTAATAGGGGTCGGAGCTTCTTCAAAGGGAAAACAGGCAGAGTTATTTTCTTTACTGGGTTTTTGGACTTGGTTTTTGATGTTATTAATGTATATAAGCTCTACGCTATCTTACAGCCATGCTATTATTTTTTTGTTTTTATCGCATGCCACAGCAGGTTTAGTGCACATACAGATTTGTATAAGTCATTTTTCTATGGAAACATATATGGGAGTGCCTCAGAGTAACTATGAAAATGATGGCTATTTTTTATCTCAGTTAATGACAACCATGAATGTTGATTGTCCTCCTTGGATGGATTTGTTTCATGGTGGACTCCAATTTCAAATTGAGCACCATATATTTCCACATTTAACAAGAAGCAAACTTCGCTATGTTCAAGGTAGGCTACAGAGCTTATGTAAAAAGCACGGTTTGCCACACCACTCAAAACCATTTTTTGGAGCTGTGTTAGCAGTTGTGGAAAAGCTTCATGAAACATCAAAGGAGCTTAAATTGTCAAATATGATTTGGGATGGGATGAACCTTGTTGGTTAAGTTTAAAACTTTCAACTAAGCTGAAATGGTTACTTCTAATTCAGAGTTTTTCTGAAATAATGCAATGTGTTCACAACGAAATTATTATTATTATTTTTTTGGTATTTATTAGAGTGTGTTGGATTTTATAGTTAGCCTTAAAATAGAAAACATAGTTTGGAAGCTTCAACACTTTTTCTAAATTACTTTCTTCTCTTTTTTTTCATCTTGTTTTATAAAGCTTTTTTTTTCACTTCTTACAGTATTTTTTTTTTCAAATTTAATAATATATTTTTTTACTTTAATCATAATTTATATTACAAAAAATACATAAAATTATTGACATAGCTATTTTTAGATTTTTATTGCAGTCATTTAGAAATGGTTGTTATTTTCTTTCAAATTTTTAAACAAAGTGTAAATAAATTGATATAATATATCATTATATACTTTATTAACTAAAGTGCATATAAATAGTTATATAAATATATATATATATATATATATATATATATATATATATATATATATATATATATATATATATATATATATATATACATATATATACATATATATGTATGTATGTTTATATATATACATATATATGTATGTATGTTTATATATATACATATATATGTATGTATGTGTATATTTATATATGTATATATATATGTATATATATAATATATATATATATATATATATATATATATATATATATATATATATATATATATATATATATATATATATATATATATATATATATATTAGATAGATTCTATTCATTTTTATAAAAACTAGACTGTTTTTACTTGTGCAGCAACTATGCTGTTAGTCTCTCTTTTTTGTTTACTTAATATTTTATATGCACGACGACATTCTTATGAAAATGATTTTTTTATTTCAGTTTTTTTTTAAATAAAAAAGTTACTATTTTTATTTTTATGTGAAAAATACAAAAGATTAGAGTCGAAAAACATTAATAATTGTGTTTTTATATTTGTTTAAAAGTAATTCGTTTATCCCGTTATTCGTTTAACCCGTAAATAATAGTCAAATATCTGAAAGAAAATCAAAAAAATTTAACACACAAAAGTCTGAATAAGCATTTGTAAGATTTAGATGCATTTAAAATGTTTTTAAAATAATAAAACAAAAAGTAGATTACGAAAATGCACCAGATAGGCAATATAAAAACTTTTTTTCAAAAAAGTTTCTTTTAGAATATTAATTTTGCATATTTCTGACCGCTCAAAAGCGTTTCAACTTTATGTACTCTTTCAGGCAATATTGTGCATATTTAGTATAACTAAATAAAATTGTGAAATAAAATTTTTTTAATGAAATATTTTCGAGCAACGAACAAAATCCTTATTTTAGTACATCATACAAAATCCATGTGCAATGTTTTTATTTAGATATAGCGGCTGTGGCTGTAACTATTTAGGTATTAAAGTCAGTTCTTAAAGTTCCTATAAAAAGCCATATAAAAAAAACGCTAAAAAATTTGCATTGGAGTCTCATTTTATTCTAATGAGAAAAATTCAAAAGATTAGAGCCAAAAAACATTAACAAATGTTATTTTCTATTAGAGTTCTGAAAAATTTCTATAAACTTTTAAAACGTGTGAAAAGAAATTTAACTATAGAAACTCTATAGAAAATTTAATACGATTTCTATCAATTTCTATAAAAAGTGCTCTTAATAAAAATCTTTTTCATATATTTCACTTTTTTTGTATTTATATAGAAAAAAACATTTTCGATAGCAATTTTTATAGAAATAAATAATTTTCTACCAGAATTGTTATTGACCATATGTACCAATAGTTTATTGAAATTCTACATAACCTTTTATTCATGGTGTATATAGGTAAGTAAGTGATCTAGTAAGTAAGTGGTAAGTGGTCTAGCACTATTTACTTGTGCTTCACGTTCAAAAAATTTGCATACTTTTAATGAAAATGCAAAACATATTAATTTTTTAACCTGTGTTAATTTTAACCCTATGTTCAATTGAATCAGTGTTTTTTAAAAGGGCTGATTTGCTCAAAACCCGTTTTTGAGAAAACTAAAAAAACTCTTTATATCTTTTAATATTAAATATACAGAACTTCTGTAATATATTTTTAAAAAATATATGCAGGAGTAACATCTTAGTACACTTTGATAATTGTTATAACATTTCGTTTGTTAATAATTAATGTATGAAATTTCGAAAAATTGGCCCTTTTAAAAAAAATCGAGTATTTCAGGAAGGAAAACAAATTAAAACTCCGTAAGAACTACAACTATGTACTTTAAAACAATGTTTTAACGTCCCAGTAATAAACATAATACATATATTTAACTAAATTAGCTATCAGTAAGAATTAATCTAGTTCCCCCTCAATGTCACTACCAGGGAGATTCTCACATTCATTAGTTGGCCAAGAGTACAGCTCGTTATAAAACTCGTTGAATTCTTCAGGAATGAATTGTTTTAATTTTTTAAGGTCTTCCACCTTCACTTTTTTCAGAGTAACTTTGCCACTTGGATAAGCCAAACTATCCACCTGTAGAACAGTACCCGTATGTTTGGACATAAAAAAAGTATGACAGACCAAACCATTAATATTGGTGAATGCCTTAATGTAGCCTTTTTTATCATGCTCATATACAAAATAAAACAAGTTACTAATTGAAAAGTGAACCTTCTTTTATTTTGGGGTATTTATACCCTTGGTTTCTGAAGAAATGCGAGATTTTTTGTAATGTTTTCGGCTCCAAGCTTTAAAATCAAAAAATTCAGTTGCGTCTACAATTTCTTTCACCGTAAACTTTTGTGATCTGGAGTTACTAATAATAAGCTCGGTGAGTTGATGCATGTGATAAAGACGGTCATGTGTTTTTAAAACACTTGAAATTATACCAAAGTCCCTATCACAAGGGAGGAAACTATGCCCTCTCATAGGAAAGAACTGTTCAACTTTATCAAACCTACCACTGTAAGTTAAGTATAAACAAAAATGTGATAAGGTTTGATTTTTATTTTGTCCACCACAGTTGTCACAAAACAAAGGTAATGTATTATACTTTTGTCGAAGTGAGATCAAATAATCATTTAAAAAAGTCGCAACTTCATTAGGCCCTTTTCTTCCTTGACCTTCATGGTATATATATATATGTGACTTTTTTCTTCTTTAATGTTATGTATAGAAAAACATTAACTGATAGCTGTCTCATGTAATCAAGTTGTAAGACAGGTATTTTTGGCAAGCTTATCGTCTTCATATAGTCAAATGCCAATGATAGAATGTCCTTTGAGCTATCTTCTGATGTTTCATGTTTTAAAGCATTGTAAAATTTTTTACTCCTGAGCTTATGAGCATCTAAATCAGTCTGCGCTGCTCTTTTAGCTACATCATTGAGATGTGGTGATTTCAATCTAAGATTTAATTCTTTGCACGTGCAACAAGTGTCCACTTGTGGGCGCCCAAACCGATAGTTAAAATTTGTTTTAAAATGGTTCCAGTAAAAAGACTTGCTCACTTTTAAATCTGGATTTTTATCACAAAAAAGTTGCCACATTAATTTTACATTTAAACTTGCATTGAGGTAATATACTTTTTTGCCTGAGTAATGTGATTCCTTGAGTGGAAATGATCTTATGTGATTACTAACAATGTCATGAACATTCTGAGAAAGACAATTAGTAATACCTTTTCCTCTTTTATCTTCAGGGGTTATTCCAATTACCTTAAGGTTCCTTATTCTCCTTTATCGTTTTTCATTAATACTTAAGACAGATAAAAATGCCCTGCAACATATTTCTACGCGTATATTGTCTGCAATCACATGATAGGAGAAGCTATTTGGCTGCTTTGGTTTTTCAAAATTTTTTTGATGTGCCGTTCTTCTTTTAACTTTAGTGACATCTATCAATCCTTGAATATAAAAATCTTGTTTGTCTTTGTTTTTTATATCATAGAATTTGGAAAAGATATCCACACAGTTAGCCTCTCCAAAGTTTTCCAAACACTTTTTATTGCACCTTAAAAAAGAAATCAGAAAAATTAATATACAACTAATACAAGCTAGAAAACGCTTTTATTAAAATACACAGCATTATCTATAATCTTAAACAGAGAACAACATTGCCACCAATGTTTTACGGAAATAGACCAAATCATATTAAGTGTATTTGACTTTTTAGTGCTTCCACCTATGTTATACTCTCAAGAATTTTATAAGCCTAGGCTTACTATAACAAGATAACTATTCAGTGTATGTTAACTATCTGAAAAAATAATCATAACAAAACTTAGGCATATCAAACTACTATTCAAAAAAAGTTTAATATGTAAAACCTGTAAGTTATTTACTTTAAAGTCATTTTACTCATCATACCTGTATAAAACAGGTATACCCATATCTAAGTACTATAGCTGGTTTGAACTTAGGGTTAGGTTTTAGGGTTAAAATATTTTGAAGTATGCTTTTCTATAAATTTTAGACCTATAAACATATAATATATTTAAATTATTTTAAACTTATGCTTTCATGAAATTTGATTAATGTTTCAAAATCTTATAGTATAATATTTTTTATAATTTTAGTAGAGTTTCATGTAAACATTAAAGTTATGATAAGTTTAAAATGATTTAAATATACTATATGTAAATGTATATATAGTGTGTGTGTGTATATATATATATATATATATATATATATATATATATATATATATATATATATATATATATATATATATATATATATATATATATATATATATATATGTATATATGCATATTTATATATATATATATATATATATATATATATATATATATATATATATATATATATATATATATATATATATATATATACAGATTGGACAAAACATTTGCAACCAACATCGAACAATGCTAAAAAGTATTCCTAATTTTACATGTCTTAAAAACAAAATGAACTATACTACCACAGCAAACAGTTCAGGAGTCTGGCGTCATAGCATGCCATGACATGAGCAATCAGCTTACAGGTGACAGCACATAGGCAGAATTTCGTTGACAAGTGCCATTTTGCAGCGGACAAAACAAGTGCAACTTTTTTGGTTTGTTTCATTTTCTTAAGTCTAGTCCGTGTCAACGTCACAGAAGTTTTTTAATAATTAAAGGAAGTATCCAGAAGTTTCCATAAGTTTCCATAAGCATGCAGAAGCTTGCAGAAGTTTCTAGAAGAAGCATCTGAAGGCATCCAGTAGCATCCAGAAGTATCCAGAAACATTCAGAAGCATCCAGACGCATCCAGAAGCTTCCAGAAGCATCGAAAAGAAGCATCTAGAATCTTCCAGAACAGGTTCACACAGGTTTATTTTACTATATAAGAGACATGTAAATCGACATGTAATTCAGTTAGTATATGGAAGTCAATCAGTCAGTATTATCAAGACAGTTTATCGAAGTGAGTTTTATCAAAGTGTTTTATCGAAGAACATCAATACAAGAAGTGAAATACAACAAGTGTTTCATTACATCAATAAGGTCCACATCCAACCAAGAGGTTGTGTTCCACAGAGCATTATTTTATCATCACAAGGTAAATGTAACACGGTAAGCCTTGAGAAGCGTGATTATTTATCTTTATTATTTTTATGACTTCAAGTGCAAAAATGGCTCCCGACAGTCTTGGATTGGAACTAAGAAAGAAAATTATTGGCGATTACGTAAGTGGAATGTCACAAAAAAGTATTTGTGATAAATATCGCGTCAAAAAATGGACCGTATTAAGACTATGTTCCAAATATCGTTCTTCGGGGAAGTTGGCAGCAGATAACAAAGGTGGAAGACTGCGTTCCACCACTTCTAGGAAAGGATTCTATGATCGTCAGATCCGTCAAGAAGGATCCCTGGATATCATCAGTCGAGATACAAAAGCAATTAGAGCTGCCTGTATCGGACCGAACAATCAGACGACGTGCTGTTGAAGCCGGATTGTTTTCTTGACGCCCTGCACAGAAACCGCTGATTTCACTAAAAAACCAGAAGAAAAGACTCCTGTTTGCTACATCTTATATTGACTGGGTTGTGCAGAAATGGCGAACTGTCCTGTTCAGTGATGAATCGAAGTTCAACATCATTGGGAGCGATGGCATTTGCTGTGTACGTCGACCGGCCGGAAAACGCCTCGATTTACGTTACTGCCATAAGACCGTGAACCATGGTGGAGGCAATGTAATGGTCTGGGGGTGTTTTTCTGCTAACAGTCTAGGTCCAATACATCGAAACAATGGAATAATAGACCGTTTCATGTATAAAAATATCCTGAAACATGTTATGTTACCTCATGCTGAATGGAATATACCAACAAAATGGGTTTTTCAACAAGACAACGATCCGAAACACACTGCAAAAGTGGTCAAGCAGTGGTTTCAAGACAACCACCTATCGGTGATGGATTGGCCGCCTCAATCTCCGGATCTCAACCCTATCGAGAACCTGTGGGAGATCGTCAACCGCAGAATTAATAGTGAAGGTGTTCGTAATAAGGATCAACTGTTTGAACAAATCCAAAAGGCCTGGGCAGCGATTCAACAAAGTTTCATTGATCACCTGATCGAATTTATGCCTCGAAGATGCAAGGCTGTGATCGACAACAAAGGATTCGCCACGAAATATTGATAGCGAAATACAGCTTGGTCAACATTTTGCCGAGTTGCAATTGTTTTTTCCAGAAGGAAATCAACTTTTTTTATTACTTTTGATTAATTTATTAACTTTCGTGTGCAAATAATGAACTTTGTGATGAATAAAACTTGAAGAACTTTGTCTCTAAACAGTTACTTAGTTATTTCTCTAAATTGAAAAAATGCAGCACTTTTATATAAAGAAACTAAATTAGCATTATTTGGTTGCACTCGTTTATATATATATATATATATATATATATATATATATATATATATATATATATATATATATATATATATATATATATATATATATATATATATATATATATATATATATTACATTGGATATTTGAAACTTACCTGCAAGTAAATTTAGGGTACTTTGATGGGACTTCATTTCCTTTATGATTTATGTATGACTGTCCCATTAAACGTGGTTGTTTTATTTTTTTATGTTTGTAATCACAAGGATAACTTTCTTTCCTCTTTCTAGGACTTGGAATTACGAGATCCATTAAAATTTTTATAATAACAACAACATACATGAAACTGTTTACATTTTCCGCGTAAAATAACGATAAATAAAATTAATTTGCGCCTAAAAATACGAATCAGCTGGAGAGTAAATTTTTTAAAAAGGGCGTGTTTGAAGCAAATTTGCCCTTTTAAAAAAAATCAAAAACTTTCAGGTGGCTTTATTTGTGTAAGAATATAAAATTTAAAGACATTTTTGACATAAACTGATGAAGCTATCATAGAAGGACACAAAACACACAAAAAGTGAATTTCAAAAAAAATGTCAATTCAGCCCTTTTAAAAAACACTGATTCAATTTACTATTTCAATTTTTTTAAATTTATAATATTAGAATTATAAGACTCTTAATTCTATTATTATAAATAAAACAGAATTAAGAAACTGAGTTGAACAAGAATAAAGTTATCTTAAAATGTCTTTAAAAAATGAAGACATATAGACTATAGACTAACTATGTTGGAGTCGCGGTGCAATGGTCAGTATAGAATTAAAAAGTCCAAGGTTCAATGGCAACTCTGGATATAAAGGAAGACGTACATTTACCAGTTAAAATACTCCTTCGCGTTGCTCTGTGACAAAACAATAGGAGTTGGTCTTTTCACTGGGCGAGTTTTGCGACATCGGTTAGGAAGGAGGTGTGAACTTCTAATTAAATGTTTATCCGCGGTGCTCTGTGATAAAAAAAAAGATACAATATTATTGCAGACCGTATAAACACTAGATGTTACAAACTAGATGTTACGATAGATATATATACATATATATATATATATATATATATATATATATATATATATATATAGAGAGAGAGAGAGAGAGAGAGAGAGAGAGAGAGAGAGAGAGAGAGAGTAAACTGGAGTAAGAGTTAACGAAAAAATAAGTTAACGGTTTTACAATTTTGTTTCTTTTGCATTTATTGAAAGCTAAAACAAAAAATCTTTAAAAATGCTGGGCACCGTTTTGTAGAGAATTATGTAGTCTATCTAAAGGTGTAAAAATTATTTAAACAAAAAATAATTTTGCCTTAGCAAACCTCAAAATTCTCACCCTCGTAAAAAAAAAGTTTTTTTTCTAAAAAATCAACTTTAAAACTCCCAAAACTAAAATTAAATTTTACTAAACAAAAAAGGCTGTTTTGTAGAAAATTTTAAGACAATCAAGATTCTCTTTTCAAAATTGAATTTGTTATGACCGATCAGGAACTAGGCTATGCTAGAGCCTGAGAAAAGAATTTTAAATTTAGGTATGCTTTTTGAGCATCTTTTATTCGTTTTTTACCAACTAGTTAGGTACGGCTCCACTCCTTCGGCCTAGACACCCGTATATATGTAAACCGGATTTGAATCATGACTTTTTAGAAAGTAACTAAGCTGTAGGTATATATACTATTGGGGCAGTAGAGTATTTGTATCAGATTGATAATGTGTTTAAAGACAGAAAATGTTCTTTTTCCAAAATCATCTGCAGAACTGAAAACTGAGAAACTTATGAAAAGAAAATTTATTTGTTTCCCTAAAAAAAATAAGGCTGGAGGGTCTATTTTTTTTGCAGTGCCTGGGATGCAACCTAATCAACCCCCGCCTTAATACGGTACTGAATATTAGCATATTAGCAGAGAGAAATGACGTTCATTTATAAAAATTTTAGGGAATTTAAACACATTTTATTAATTACTGACCAAAATAGTTGAGTAAGTAAACACTTATTACTTACTTCTTCTCATTTAATGCAACGCTTAACTTTCCTTATTGCCATGCATAATCGACTTTTATTTTTATATTTATCGACCGACTTAGGTAGAATATTGTATTTTTTAGTTTTTATTCAATAACTTCCTTATTTTACAACATAATAAAATAGAAACATTACCATTTGATTTAGAACAAAAAACTCTATAAGACCGTATTTTTAATGTCTTCATAGCTAGTTTATAATTTAAAATTTAAAAAGTTTCAAATTAGTAAATTATAGTTTTATTCAAATTGATTCGCCAAAAAACCTCTTTACCCTTACAAAGATTTCATCAAACCAGTGGTGAGATTCAGGCGGTTCGTACCGGTTCGCAAGAACCGGTTCCTGGACAGTAACATACTCTGCGAACCGGTTACTAAATTCTTGGAAAACGTAACGAAATATAGTGCTCTCGCAATATTTAATTACTCGGAGTTGTCGCACAATAAAAATGGCTTTTTGACGAAGACAAAACACAAATGATCTCTTAAAATTAAAAACATTTGGATATGACACCGTATTACTTCGAAATATTGAAGACAACTTTCATAAAGTAAGTTACTATGTTATAAATAATAGTTTAAATTGATCCAAAACTAACAATGTTACATAGCGTTCGATAAACATTATGATCGCCACAATGTGAAAGAGTCTTAAATTAGTTCATGTCATATTTTTGGTTATTTCTTAGAATAAATCCTGAAAAATGAAGAGACGGCAGACCATGTTCCATTTCGTACAGAAAGTAAGAAAAACTGCAGATACTCTGGATGAGACTGCTTTGTCTTCAGCCACTGATACTGCATCCCTGAATGATGCTAAGGTAGAATAAGAAACAGATACCATATTAGTTCTTAATGTAGTGCTACAAGAGAAAATACTGATTCATCTCAGGATACTTTTCTGCAGGAAGAAATGAGTACCACCTCAGCTCTCAACGCTGTTCAGCAAGACAAACAACTTCCAGACTGCTGGAGTATGAAGCAATATGATTCATTTAAACAAAAATATGATGGATTAATTATGCAGGACAAAAAACTTATTTGCTTGCATTGTGGAAAATTTGATTCTCTGAATATGAAAGGCGTACATATTCCAATAGAATAGAAAAAGTGTCAAGTATTAGCATCAGGGAAGAACAAAACAACCTAGCAAGCTTGTCTCAATAAGAAAATGAATGAACATTTTACATCCAAGGCTCATTCAATTTGTGTAAATAAAGTTGATGCCTGTAAACACGATACTATTACCAAAAGCATTGATAAAGCTAATGAGAAGTACATCAGTTCAGCGTGCAAAGTTTTCAACACAGTGTATAGCCTAGCGAAAAGGAGCAGGCCATTTAGTGATGTGGAAGACGAAATTGAACTCCATATTAAAAATGGAATTGACATGGGTTTCTGCCTTCATTCCCGCAAAACTGCAGTAAAAATATTATCTCACATTGCAAAGGACATTAGAGGTCAAATATTTTCAAAGATTATGGAAGAAGGCCGTAAAATATGTGTCATTGTTGATAAAACTTCTACAAAATGCTGGGATAGGAGATCCTGAAAAAAGGCAAAGTTTTAGGGTCAAGATGGGCTGCATGTAGTTTTAGAGTAGCACAAGCAGTGTGGCGGAACTATCTTGTTCTGCATGAATTTTTCTGCAGCAATGCAAAGTTTTTAGAAATGGCTGCACGGATGTCTAACAAATATTTTTTAAATGACTTGGCACTCATGTCAAATATACTTCATGAAATTTCTCTTCTTTCAAATGCATTGGAAGCCAGAATCATCATTGTATCATTACCAATGGCTATGAAATTAATTAAGAGGAAAATAAAAGCATTTCAAATGCTCAAGAAAGATGGAAGACAACATGAAAAAGAAGTTGGTGTAAAGCTGGACTCTGAAAACTTTTAAAAAAAATAGGTTTTACTGACAATTCTAAGTTTGTCAATTTGCCAAGAGCTGTTGGATTCTATAATCCAAAACATGCAGAAGAGGTTAATGGATTCCAACCATTTGTCAAGTAGGGACAATGATAAAGGTTCACATCTAGTGCATGATCTCATAAAATTGGTAGAACGTATATCATGGAACATTGAAGAGGTTACTATACCATGGATGGAGGCAGAAGAAAAACTTTGCATGATTCAGGAAATTTTCTACAACAAAATTGATGTTAATGATTTTAGAGACTTTGTTGAAAGTGCAATACAGAATGATGAAAACCACACCATACCACCAAGTATTAGAAAGGCCAAAGTATTGTGAATACCATAGCTGTCAGTTCAGCAGAAGCTGAAAGAAATTTTTTAAAAATGAATATTACCTATTCAGATAAAAGAAGTAGGTTACTTTTTGAAAATGTGGACAATTTAATGACTATAAATTTGCCGGGTCTACCACTAGAAGACTGGGATCCTTAATCATCTGTAAAATCATGGCTAAGACAAAATCATTCTGCTGATGACAGTCGTGTAAAACAAAAAAAGTTAAAAATCTGCAATAAAAATCAAGCTGCTATTTGGAATTACTTGAAATAAATATGTGTATGAGTTGTATTTGTTTTATTTTTATTTTGCTTATATGCATATACATAGAATTGCAAATCTGTAGTACTTGGATGCATCATGCACCAAAAACGATAGTAGTTCAAATATTTAAGACTTCTAGTTCTAATATCTAAGATTCCTAAAATATTTGAATCCCACCACTGCATCAAACAAAATATTTTTTATATGATCTGTTGTACCATTAGATACTTTTGATTAAATAAAATTGAAGAAAAATTGATCGACTTACAACAGTGAAGAAAAATACACTAACTTAACCTCTTTTTAAGTTAAACGTTTTAATTAGCTATACAAGTAAAACTATTAAGTGAAAAGAAATGAAGCAATTAAATGAATTAAATAATTACAATTAACAAGAAAGATGAGGAGGTAAAGTAAAAAATATCAGTCTCTACATTTATTGGTTTAAAAAAACTTACCTCCAGGCGTGGATATTTTCTAAGGCAAGCATGCAAATCACATCCAGCTTTGGGATTTTAAACATTCACATGCAAACTGTTAGTCATTTTTGGTTGCATTTTTGTTCCAACGTTTTGGACACTTGCATTTTGCTATTTTTTGTTTTGTTTTGTTTGAACCTCCAATATTTGTTGCGTAGATCGACTTTCGAAAGGCTAATTACTTTGCGTAACATTAAAATCAAGTTTTTTTTTTTCATAACACTTTCTCATTTTTTTGTTTTTCAGCCTCTTTGAGCATGTCAGCATCTCGAGTAAATTAAGACATTTTCCTTTTGGTCAACTAACTCTGGTATTTTTTCGCATAGAGGAGTTAAGGTAATCAACTTGAATTTGCTCTTTCTAGAACTGTAATTCTAGAGCAACTCTTTTAAATCTGCAATCCAGCAAATTCAATTTGAAAAAATCTTCAGCAGAAGTTTTACTACAAAATTACTTTTTAAGTTTAACACTGAAAGTTTCGACTTTCGAAACTAAGAAGTCAGATAATAAAACTTTAAATAATTTACTCAAAGTAACTCATTTTTGAACTAATATTAAAATTTTTAAATTAAAAACAAAATTGGTTTTATATCATTTGGTAGAGCAAAAAATTCTATATGATACTGCAAAAAAGAAAAAAATAAATAATAAATAATGAAAAAAATATATACACAATACTGCAAATAAAAAAACAGATCGAAATGTTTTTCTCTTCGCATGCCATCAATTATTCCCGCATTTACTTTTGAATAAAAGTAAGTTAAATATGTAAAAAAAAAAAAAATTTTAATAGAAATAATTAAAAACATATATAAGATTGTATTTAATAAAATATTAGTTAACTTTTTCGCAATCGGATCGTTTTTTTTAAATCATTTTTTAAAATTTGAAGAGGGTAAAGTTATGACAAACAATGCATTTATTGTTTTATTGCAATTTAAACAATTGAAGAGCATTTTTCAAAATAATAAATTGAGAAAGATTAAAAAAACTAATTATCGGGCGAATTATTTTTGGAAAATCAATAATTTTATAACCGTAAGTAAGAATGATAAACTTTTTTTTTTAATACTAACAAAACTTTTTGTTGTTGTTTTAATATGGATTAAAATAAAATACGTTAAAACAACAAAAACTTAACTCCATGTTAAAAAATGGACAAAGGTCCCTTTTAGAAAATTGCTTATCAATTATATCTTTTATCCTTTTAGAAAATTGCTTATCATATATATATATATATATATATATATATATATATATATATATATATATATATATATATATATAATAGAACAACTTTTTACTTTTTCGAAATATACAAAATAATTTATCAAGTTGTTTAGTTTTGTTTTAAATTCTTCAGCTCTTTGACTAAATTTAATTTTATATTATATACTCTTTCCTGGTGGGCACAAGACGTGTTTTAAACTTCTAAAATACGTATTAAATTACTGGGTTAAGATTACCATTCTCTCTGTAATCTAGATTTGATACTACTACGATGGTAATTCTCAAAGACAAAATCCCCCAAAATATTTTGAGGTTGACTCTCGATATCTCGAAACCTCGGTGAACGTGGGGAAAAGTTCGAAATATCGAGATTTTGGCTCAAACTAGTGCGCAAGGGACCGAAAATAAAGTTCGAGATATCGAGATTCAACTGTATTATTAATTTATTTTTCCTTTTTTATTTGTTTGATACAATTGCATTAATACTATAATTATTATTTTAACAACAAAATTTTCTTTTTTTACCAGGAGTGTGCCAACACTTTTTTAATTTATGTTGGTTATTTATGCTAATTTATGTTGGGCATTTTATCTTAGATTACTAGATTTGAAGATAGATAGATTCTGTGATCATATTTATAGATGTTAATTCTTTGGGCCAGCCGTTTGAAGATAACATTTTTGGTCTTTTTTTATTACCAAAATTTACTACATTTATAGCAAAACATCTTCGTTGGTGAAAAGTATAAAGTGCAGAAGTACGGAGTTTGTTTCGTCTTTATTCAAATAATTTAAGTGGGTTGCTTATAACTTAGAAAAATAAACCATGAAATCGATATTATATAGCTAAAAAATAAATATGATAAACAAGTGAGATAAAAATATCTTATAAATAATTACTAGAAAAACACGATTAAACATCGATTGTCTAAAATGTTTTTTTCTTTTAAGACATTCCATGTATGTGATTGACAATATTTTACACAGCCAAATTAAAAAAATTAAACTAATCTGTTTTATCGATATTATCGAAAAGCTTTCGTTTTTCTTCGTCATATTTGTTTCTTTTCATTCGCGCATAAAGACCCACTGAAGAATCCGTTATAAATTTGTAAATTACATTGACCCAAGAAGTATGGAAAGGAATATTGTTATAGTACTCAGGAGCATATTCTCGGACTTTTGGCAATAAAGATCCAGGAATGTTGGGAAAATCGTGATGTTCATTGTGATAGCCTACATTAAATGTAAGCTTATTCAAAATCCCATAATATGAATATGTTTCAAAGCCTTTAGAAAACATGTAGTGTTCTGCAATAAAATGCCCTGCAACTGGATGTATTCCCATTCCAAGTAAAGAACCAATAATCAAATAAAATAATGCTTTTGGACCTAAGTAATAAAAAATAAAAGAATCAAATGCAAACTGTACAAGAAAGTTAAATGCTTCAATTTTGCAAACTTCTTTTGGGTAAGAAATTAATGGACGGAAGGCATAAAAAAGAGACTGGAAAAACATCCAAATAGCTTTTCCAAGTGTATTTGTAAACAGTTTAGCTTCTAACACTGTTGGAATATCAGTATCAACAACATCATGACCAAGATAACGATGATGTTCTAAGTGATACTTTTTAAACGACAAAGCCATTGGCACTCCGATAGGTAGATTTGCAAACATACTAAATATACGATTGTACAATGGCTTGGAATGCCCAAATGCCATATTATGTGAAATTTCATGAATAGCCAATAACAAAGCTTGATTCACTGTTCCACCTACAATATACGTTATTAATATCAAGAGAGGCCATTTAGTATCAAAATATGAGACGGCTGTTATGATAAAAAACTGAAGGAGCACCAGAGCAGTTACTTGGTATTTAAATTGATGATCAACGACCATTAAAGATTTGATTTCAGGGTGTTTTTCTGTAAAAAAAAAAAAAAAATAGAAAAAAGAATTTAAACAAATATAGAAAGAACAAAATTACATTAGCAAAAAGTACTGATTTGAAATACTGAAAGAAAAAAACGTAATAAAAATACATAATTTTTTCATAAAACTTAGTAAAAGTATTTTTCTGTTTAAATATCAGACATTCTTTTTTTTTTTTTTTGTCATGTTAGCATCAAAATGAGTGGAAAGTGTGAACTAAAGACAAGCACTTTATATGACAACTTAAAACTGACATATCATAACTGACAAGTATCCTATAAACATTTGAATTGCCACTTATCCTAAATTTTAATAAAATTTTAATAATAAAAATTATTAAAATTTTAATAAAAATTTTAATAATTTTTTCTAAATGTTAATAGTAGTTAAAAAAATCAACATTTTTTTTCAAATTTTCAACAATTTTTAGTAGGAACTGAATTAACAAATGTAAATAATTATAGAGAAATTTCAATTTTTCCTGCTTGTTCTAAAATATTTGAAGGTATTTTATTAATTTTTGAAGTCACTGCCATTAATAATTATTTAATACAAAGATAACGGCATGGTATTTAATCAAAAGCAAAAATGTAAAATTGTGTTAAACAACTTTTATTTTATTTACTTTACAGCTGGTTCCGAACCAGGTTTAGCACAGCCTTTATTTCTATTGTGAAAATTTTTCAAAAGCACTGAATATAGTTTGCAATTTTTACACTAAATTAAAGTTACTTCATCTAAATCATTTGTTTGAAAGCACCATAATCAGATGATTCAGATGAATCATAAAATGATTCATCTGAATCATTTGTTTGAAAGCAGCATAAT
This sequence comes from Hydra vulgaris, assembly GCF_038396675.1. Lineage (NCBI taxonomy): Eukaryota > Metazoa > Cnidaria > Hydrozoa > Anthoathecata > Hydridae > Hydra > Hydra vulgaris. Next base: position 21,173,662 of record NC_088928.1, on the reverse strand, counting down.
TTAAACCCCCATTTTTTAAGAACAGTTTTGTTAGGCATTATGACTTGTTTTGAGTTTGCTTTGTGCAAACTGTCGCATTCCTGATTTTGAATGGATTTGATAAAAACTCTAACTTGTATTAAATTTAAAAAAAGTTAAATGCTTTTTGTTTCATGTTTCTTTTTCACATGTTTAACATAACTATCCCAAGACTAAACTTAATAAATTTTCTTATTTTATTGACAAATTTAAGTATCTAGATCATATAATTAAAAATAATTTAACTGATAATGCTAATGCAAGAGAAATTAAACATTGATATAAATGTACAAATATTCTTATCAGAAGATTCAAGAGATGCTCAGTTTAGGTAAAAACATAGTTATTAAAGCTGTACTGCCTTTATTTGTATGATCCAGCCTAATTTTTATGTAAATATTTTATTAAACCTACAATCTTGTTACAAGTAATGTACAAAAATGTATTTTGGCCACAAAAAGTATTCAAGTGTTAAAAACATGTTTATGGAATAAGACTTGCTTACTCTAGACATAGTCTTTAAAATTAGCTTTTCACTTGCACCAGTAATGCAGCTGTGTATGCAGTAAACAGGATTAGTAATTGATTACACTTATTTTAACTATGGACATTGTATTGTACTTGTGGTCTAAATCAAACAAATAATAATAATAACAACAACAACAACAATAATAATAATAACAACAATAATAATAATAACAACAATACTAATAATAATAATAATAGTAATAATAATAATGATTATTATAATAAAGCCTTAGTCAATTTATCAGAGTACAACTTCTAAAAATAAAAAAAAAGATTAGGCTTGGCTAAAGAAAAACAAAATTTTTAAGTGTAAACTTTTATATTATGTTATTCTTAAAAAAGCAAGTGATTTTTTATAATTTTGTTTTGGCTAAGACTAAAAAACAAAACAATAATATATCTTTGGGGAAAAAAAAAAAATCGAGCAAATAATTGGCATGCTAAATTGAAAATAGGACTAAAAAAACTTCTAAACATGACAACAATGCTTGATTGATTCAATTCTGAGTAAAAGCAATTTATAAAAAATACATACTACTAATGAGTACCAATGACATAAATAATGATTACTAATGACATAAATAATGACTACTAATAACTTATGACATAAAAAAATTAACTACTATAGGTGCAAGAAAAAATGTATAACAGCAATTATAACTAAGAGTAACAGTGTGTCTCAGACATACAAATGTATAATAGCAGTTATAACTAAGAGTAACCGTTGCGTCTCAGACATACAATGATTTACACTAACTATTTTGCTTCAGAAATATAATGCTTTACTGACAACTGCATAAAAATTAATTTTTTTTTATTTTTATTAAAGTATTTAATATATAGCTTTAAAATACATTTTTATAAGCATAGGAACCACTTTGTAGTGGTGTCAACAAAACCTATGTTAATACTATTGCTATCAACAAAAACTTCGCTGATACTACTACTTAATGCTTTTAGTTTGCTTTAGCCTAAGGACCTTAATCTAAAGCAAACTTATTTAACTTAAGCAAAATTTACCTTAATAAGATAAATTTAAAACTTGGTAAAAAAAAAAAAAAAAAAACCCACCTAAAATTTCTTTTCTTCTTGATTTATGAGGTTCCTCTTGTTGAGACCAATTGAAATCTGTCGCTGAAACTGTCCCTCCCATATTTTCTGAACCTTGTAAACAACGCTTTTTTAGTAAGTTTCTGAGGCCACATCAACTTTTCTGAGGTCACAACTTGAGTCTATATCGTGATGAACTTTGAACTCACGATGTCAGGGAATACCCTTATTGTTATGCAATATATTAAAAAGTTCGGTTAACTTAACTCCAAAATTAAAAATAAAAACTTGAATAGAAACCTGGAAACAAAAGTATTAAGTCGTTTAGCCAATAGAAAATAATAGTTAGACCGAACATAACACCGGAAAAATTTTCTACTTATTTTTTTAATTTTATTTTTGTAGGTCTTCAATCACGTTCAAAACAAAGAAAAAGCGGTTTGCTAGGGTATCATGTTATTTCCAAGAACTGGTAGTTCTTTCAATAGAGTAACGTATTAGTGACGTCAAGTTATTTGTTTGTCCAAATTGCGTTTTTAAAAAACTCTTGTTTCTGGACGATATTTGTCCGAATATCCATCTGACGATGTCCGAAAATACCTTGTGCTTCTAATAAAAAATCTATTTTCAGAATTCTTACGCTATTTTCAGAATTCTTACGCTGTTGTTTATTTGACATAAGGCGGGTAAATTAAAAAAAAATGCGTTTACTCAGCGCTTTTGGAGTAATTGTTCAGCTTTACGTGAATAAAGGTTAGAGAAAAATTAATGACGTTTTATTCACGTAAAGCTGACCAATTTTTAGTAAGAGCAATTGCTTTTTTTTTATTCACCCGGCCTTAGGGTGGCCCGTTATAGTATGAGATTTTTACTCCTGCGTTTTTTTTTACTCCTCGTAAAAACCCCATATTAAATTTTTACTTCCCAGTAAAAATCACACACGAGTTTTTACTCCCGAGTAAAAATCTCATATTAAATATTTACTCCCATTATTCATAATGGGAGTCAATAAATTTTACTCCCATTAATCATAATGGGAGTAAATAAATTTTGCTCCCATTATTCATAATGGGAGTAGATAAATTTTACTCCTATTATTCATAATGGGAGTAAATAAATTTTACACCCATTATTCATAATGGGAATAAAATTTATTTACTCCATTATGAATAATGGGAGTAAAATTTATTTACAACAAATCTCATATTAAATTTTCACTCACATTATGAGATTTTTACTCCCATAAAATATTTGGCGGCAAAATGTATTTTTGCAACCAAACCACGTATTTTGTGAATACTTTTGAAATTTTTAATTACTTTTTATATAACGTTTTAATTACTGCGGTTACTTAAAAAGCAATGAAGAAACGAGTATTTAAATAAAAATATTAAAATCTTTGTAATCTGCTAATGCAGTTGCATATATTTTGTTAAAATTATCAAATGAAGATAATTTCAAAACTGAACCAATTATCAAAGACATTGAATCAAGCGACACATATAGTGTTCATATCATGCGGCCGTGGCGCAGTGGTTAGAACGCTTGGTTTCTAAGCAGGAGATCCAGGTTCGAAACGAGCTCTGGACATATTTTCGCGTCACGGTAAGGAAGGAGGCGTGAACTTCCTGGTTAAATGCATTTCCGCGGTGCTCTGTGACAAGACCGTTAGGACTTCTTGGGGCACCTAAAATAAAAAAAATTAAAAAAAAATAGTAAGGCTCAACATGAAAGCAGTTTAAATGTTTCTAATGAAAGAATAGCAAAATGTGCAACTTTTGATATGAGAGAATCAATTGCAGAAAATTTTGAAATTATTAGGAAACAATTTAACCATATGGGTAACAAAATACAGGATGAAATAACGAGATATTTAAATATACTAACTTAAACGCATATTTGTGAAACTAAAATGCTTGAAGATGCGACATGGGCGACTGATGAAGAGATAATTGAATGTGTTTCATTTATGGAGGTGGATATCCAAGTATACAGCAAATATGGAGCAAAAACAAAATGGATGAACTACCCATGTAGTTTAAAGCTTAATAAGTTAAGTGATTATTCTATATTTCTAAATAACTCAACTGGAATTCACTTTGATGCTGTGATTAACAGTTGAAAATCTAGTGCATTTACTTATGTATTTATTTCACGAACTTTGTATATTGTTGTTTATTTTAAATTATTGTATTTTTGTTTTCGCTCCATATTAACTGTATATATATAAAGTAATTTTAAGATAACTTTTATTTTTTTCTTACAGGAAAGTAAGAAGAACATGTTGCCATACTTGCAAGTGGAGGGGATGGTGTGGCTGAAGATTCAAATCCCAAAGTTCTCGGGATTCTTACAACCCCAAATGCTACTGGTGTAGCCCAAAAAGATCAGTTTATCAACCATTTTAAATCATGGAAGCTACTTGATGATTTGATTGCTTTTTGCTTTGACACTACAACTAGTAACACCGGCTGTAAAGCAGGGTGTGCGGCTTTAATTGTGAAGGATATCAGTAGTGCAATTTTGTGGGCTGCTTGTCAGCACCACATTTAGGAGTTACACATTAAACACGTCGGGGAAGCAGACGAAAAAAAGATATTATTCAGTTTGATTTCCTGCAGATGGAGATAACCCAATCTATTGTCAAGAAATGAAACTTGTCTTGAAATGGGCCAGCAGTTGTCTACAAAAAAGTACATTTCCAAGAGAAGATTATTGGGAACTTATTGAACTGGTAATTGCTTATCTTGGCGGAAAATTACAAGATAAAAAGTTTTTTTGGTTCAAGAAACCTGGTGCTTATCATCGTGCAAGATTTATGCACAATAAAATATACATCTTTAAGTATGTTGATATTCCATCATTGTACCAAATGTTGACTACCAGTACATCACTGACATGCAGTGGTATCGCGAATTTGACAGTAGCAGCAGTGCAGCCTTTCAGTTGTGTTACATGTATCTTTGGTATTGTTTGATGAATCTATTCCTGCAATCGAACGTTCTGCCGCAGCTTTAAAATTGTTTAACAAAAAAAAAAAGAATAAATCAAACTTGGAAAACCACAAATTGAACTAAATAAAATTCCTGATTTTGTGTTGCTAATTGGCCCAGATTCCTGGCTACTGTTTAATTTACTCAAAATAAAACCTAATCAAGTGGATTGGTTGCAACTACCTGTTGAACAGTGGACAAAGATGAAGGACTAAAACTATGTTAAAAAAGTAGTCGAGTTTTTAGGAATGGTTAATAACTACGCTTAACGAGGAGTTAAGCTGATCCAAGACTTTAAAAACAAAGTCAAAGATCCAAAGCAGTTTCAATACGTACTTCATATTGTTGAGAATCATCACAAACGGGTGTCTCTCATTGGAAAAAAAAGAAGAAATTAAATAACATATAGTTCTTTTTATCATGGTTTTAGGTAATTTTGTACATTAGTAACACATTATATCTGCCCTGAGCAACCCCTAAATATTTTTCTTTCAGCCCAGTTTTTTACCTGTAATACTTTACTTAATAAAAAATAACATGCTAAAAGTTCTTGAATGAATTTTGAAAAACTGACAGTAAAATCTTAAAAAATGTTGAAAAATAGGCGCAAAAACGACAATTTACTCAAACTAGGTAACTGTGCTACCCCTAAATTCTGTTTGATTGTCCTAAAATTTTATAATAACCATTTTTTAATCGTTATACACCTCACATAAAAAGATTAACTCATAATTTAAAAAAATTGCGGAAAAGGGACACCCAAACAGGGCCTATAGAATCAAGAAAAAAGTTTTATTTATTGGTTTTAAGACAAAAAAAAACGTTATAAAACGTTTTGAGGGGTGGACATTTCCATTTCTGCGAAAAGAGGTGTGGTTTGAACCACGGATACTTTGTTTCTAAGACAAGTGCGCTACCACTGCGCCACGGCTGCTCAAGTTTATAATAAATTATAACAAAAATATTTTTATCATATTTTAGGCTACCAGAATAAATCATATATGTATATATATACTTTTATCGTTTTACTTTTTTTGCGCGTTAATATCTCAATAGCTTGAGAAATATAGAATAAAACGCAATTCTCTAGAAATATTTGATGACTGCTATTTCTCAAGTAAGAATATTATACAAAAAATTACAATCCCAGCGGGCTTGTGTCGTGTGGGGACGTCTCTCGGACGTCCGAGAGACGTCCGGACAGCCTGAAAACAATATTATTTAAAAAATTTGGGTTCCACTGTCCCAAATATAGAAGGAAAAAAACCCTTTTATTTTGTAGTATTTTAAACTAGATCGAAATGCATGGGAAAAAAATTTATCAAAAAAAAAAATTAACAAGCATTTAAAAACAACGACAAAGCAAAGTTTACAGCTAGGAATTCAAAAAATCATCAAATTTCATATCAAAAGCACAAAAGTAGTAAAAGTAAAAAGCTTTTAGTATAAAAATAGTAAAAGTTTTGATTCGAATAAGATTCAGCCACATTTATTTTTCTCATGATTCGAATAAGATTCAGCCACATTTATTTTTCTCATGATTCGAATAAGATTCAGCCACATTTATTTTTCTCATGATTCGAATAAGATTCAGCCACATTTATTTTTCTCATGATTCGAATAAGATTCAGCCACATTTATTTTTCTCATGATTCGAATAAGATTCAGCCACATTTATTTTTCTCATGGTTCGAATAAGATTCAGCCACATTTATTTTTCTCATGGTTCGAATAAGATTCAGCCACATTTATTTTTCTCATGGTTCAAATAAGATTCAGCCACATTTATTTTTCTCATGGTTCGAATAAGATTCAGCCACATTTATTTTTCTCATGATTCGAATAAGATTCAGCTACATTTTCCTTATTTTTTATTAAATATTCTTTCCACATAGCTATTTTTTTTTTGACTTTACAGTCTTTCACTTTTTCTATGAAACTTAAACAAACTTTAAAAAGTCCGCCTGAAACGCAAATCAGTACCTTTAGAATATAATCCTGTAATAATTTTTCAACAAATGTTTGTCTCAACAAATCTTGACCTATTTTGAATATCTTATTCTAAAACATTATCTAAACTGTCGATTTCTTTCCGCACAACGGCTGTAAAATCAAAAATATAAAATCAAAAAACACAAAAAAATATAAAATCAAAAAACACAAAAAAAATATAAAATCAAAAAAACACAAAAAAGTAATTAAAAAAAAAAAGAAAGTATATATATGAACAGTTGTAAAACTTATATATTGTAAAACCTTATTATTATTGTAACCTAAGTTAATGTAATTTTATAAAATTGCAAATAATTATTGTTTTATAAAAAAAAAAAAAAAGAAAAAAAAGAATATTCAAAATCATTATCAAAAGTACAACCACCCATAACAAATAAAATCAAGGAATTTGGTCTGAGTACAATGAAAAGTTAATTGATTGCCCTGGCGTTATTTTATTCAAATTGTAGAAGAAACATATTTTTGCTGGTGAAGGGATCAAGCACTTATTTGTCAAACTGGATGAATAAAGTTTCTCAAGTACACAGCTTATTTAATTTAAATAATTAATATATAAATAAAATATAGTTTTTTAAATAAAGTATATGCTTTTGAATTAGGTTGACAGGCCAAGAATCAGACGCAGTACTGAACTTAGTGGTGGGATAAATACAATTAGTCATTAATTAATAAATTTTTGTTGAATTATTCCTTTGTGATTAAAAAATAAATAGTTTCAACCCCATTAAATAGCAATAATAGTTAGTGGGTAAAAACGTTATGCAACACTCGTGCAATCCATTACTTGAACGTACAATGTTTTGTTGGGATCTAAAAAACGTTCTAAATTCAAAATTTTTGATATATAGCGTTTTTAGATCAAATTCATTCCTGATAAAAAAAATCCGGTAAAATTTTCAAAAAAACGTTTATAATGGACCACCCTAATACTCCACCAATTCACTCTCACGAAAATAAGGGAAAACTTAATAGAAGTATTAGACATAGTTAGGGCGAACTTTTTACTGCTTTTAATATTTCAAACTTAAAATTTAAAAGCTCATATGAAAAATCTGAAATATAAAAACTGAAAACATGATGTAAATTTTTTTTCTTATATTAAAATACACAAGGTGTAAAACTTCAATGCTCAAATGTATTAATAAAAGGTTTGCGGCGGAGGGAACAAATCAAGTTTTCAGCCAAAGGTAAAGCGCTTGCCGTTGAACGATTGAAAAGCTCTCCTTAGTGCTTCTCGAAGTTAAGAAGAGTTCCTATTACGGAAATAAATTTAAAAACACTTGTGGACATACAGAGAGTAATAGTTCTTAGCATAATTAGAAGCGAAAAGGAAAAAGACTTATTTGAAAGTAACGTAAGAGACAAACTTAATGAGACAAACTTAATGAAGATATTTAAATGATTATTATGATGCAATAGAAATCAGTTTAGGACAACAATTAAAAAATTACAGGACTTTCGTTACGAACACTACAGATAGCATTTATATGTAAAAATTATTTATCATAAAATAAGGGCTGGCAGTGATAGTCTAATCACAAATAGCAATAACTTTGTTGTATAACATGAAAAAAATTTGCAGAGAAGAGGAAATCTTTACTAAACATGCAGATTTTGTATCGAGCCGTTGTTTTATTTTAGCTCATATGTTTAGTTTAAGACTTCCATTCTCAACTTGGCAATAAACATTCTTGATACAAAAATATTGACAGCAAAAAATAAAGTCCGCAGTGTTTCTACGGACATGATAATTATATTTTAAAGTAATAATATTTCTGATGTTCCTGATTATTACCCTGATCACTGCCACTGGGTCAATTTTTGTGTTGCTAAACATATTGTGGCATCTACTGTTCCATATTGCACTCATGATGGTTTAAGTGAGTGTCAACAGCAGTTGCGAAATAGGGTTCTTCTCTAATGGATTCGCTGTTTCAGTTGAAAAGATCGAATTTATCTGAGAAAATTTTTTTAAGATCAAAGAGTTATATACATGTTTAAAATACTCCCATATTTCAACGGAAGGAAGACAGTAAGCAAAGATATGAATGTTGTCCTCAATTTTACCACAAGTTTTGCACTTGTTATTTTTAACAATCTGTTGCCTTGTGCTTTTGGAAAGCAAGGCCTCAGAAGGTACATTGTTGTGTAAAAAACGAAAGAGGATATTTTGTGTCAGTCTGCATGCGTGGGAGGTAAAGTTTTTTTTCCAAATTTGGGTCCACGGCATTGTTGTTTTTGTTGAACCGTTCCAGAAAAGTTCTGCTGGCACGACTGAGTTTTTGTTTTTTGTCACTTTTTTTTTAGGGGGATGTTAAAGAGGGAGCCGTTTTTGCCTAATATTTCAATTGTTGTTTTGTAGTACTGAGACGTTTTGTTGTCCCAGTGTTTCGGAAAATTTTTCTGTCTTAAAAAGTTCCAGCTTTGATTTTGGTTCGTAAATTTTAAAAGTGAACTTGTCAACCAATACTTTGAAAAGTAGTAATAATCGTGAGTTTTATCCCCTCCGCATTCTTTTAGTTGAAAGACCATTTTAAGGCGAAGAGCAAGACTTTGCTCCTTCGGAGATAAAATTCCGAGGTCCCCTCTTTTGAGAGGTAAGAAAAGTGTCTCTCTATTGACCAGATTGAAACTATTCTTTTGCCACAGATTTTCGAAAATGGCTTTGTACAGATGTTCTATAACCCATTCGGGGATGGGCAGCATGTTTGCCAGAAACCACACTTTTGACATTGCTAGCGTATTTATTCACATAGTCTTTCTCCTAAGTGACAAAGTACGTAGTCCCAGAAATTTGAGTTTTTTCTCTACCTTATTTAGAGTTACTAACCGGTTGAAATTGGTAGTTTCACTCATTGTGGTGTAAAAGGTAACACCTAATATTTTGAAACCGGTGTCATTGTTCCACTCTATATTATCCAATTCACATTTTAGGATCAAAACCCCCAAGAGCGAGACCCTTGGTTTTTGAGGCATTGATCACTGAACCACATGCTTTTTCAAACAGTTTTACTTTTTCTAAAAAATTGCGGACAGATTTTACGTCCCTGGCAAAAAAGTTTGAACCGTCTGCGTACTGCTGTAATTTAAGAGGTTTCGATATTCCTGGTAGTGGGAAACCCTCTATTCTGCTATCCGCTCTGACCACCAAAGCAAGAGCTTCGGCGAAAAAAGGGTACAGCAGAAGAGAGAGAGGGTCACCTTGTCTGACTCCTCTTTCCATAGGGAAGAAGACCGACAAGAAACCACAATTCAGAACAGATGCCAAAACCTCTGAATATAGTGTGTTAACAAAAGATACAAAATTTTCTCCGAGATTGAATTTTTGAAGAATTTGCAGTAGAAACGCACTTTGTAAGAAACGACATTGTCAAACGCCTTTTCTTAGTCTATAGATAAAATGAAACTAGGTAGATTTTTAAATTCTGCGGAATCTATAAGATCATGGACTAAATGTAAATTTGAGAATATTGTTCTACTTGGGATTCTGTAAGTTTGATTTGGTTCTATAATTTTCCCAATTGCTTTTGTAAGTCTTAAGGCCAGCGCTTTTGTGATTATTTTGTAATCAGCGCCGATTAAGGATATGAGCCTCCAATTTTTGCATTCAGTAAGTTCTCCTTGTTTAAGAATTAGTGAAATTACTGATTTTTTCAAAGAGTGACTGGTTTGTTTCTCTACAAAAAGTTTCTAAAGCAAGTTCTTCAAAATCTTTTTCTGAAATATGCCAAAAAGTTTTGTAAAATTCAGCTTGAACTCCGTCATGGCCCGGAGATTTTTCCGTTTTCAAATTTAAAAAGGGCTTCTTTTAGTTCCGTGCTGGTTAGACGGGTATTTAAAATTTGGTTTTCATCATCACTTAAACGTTTAGTGATGTGTGACAAGACATAGTTTTGGCTGTCTTTGCATAAATTTGTTTTGGTGTAAACATTTTTATAATATGAAACCAGGGAGTTAAGTATTTCACCAGGTTCACTCGTCAATGTGCCGTCATTCTTGCGAATTTCGGTAATTGACGTTCCGCTGTTGAATTTTTCCAAATTATACAAAAATTTTGAAGGTTTTTCTCCTTCTTCGACTAGTTTTTGTTTCGTGCGAATAAACGCTCCTGGAAACTGGAGCAAGAAAAGAGCATTGCGTTTAATTTGATGCTATCTAAATTCGGGTTAGCGTTTTGTCGCTCCCGTTGGATTTCGTTTTCAATCCTTTTGATGTGTTTTTTGCTTTTCGCACTTTCCTGTATTGACATATGTTGTAATTCAGCCCTAATAAAAAGTTTGCAGTCGTCCCACCATTTTAAAATTGACTTACAGGACCGTTTTTTAGTTTGCCAATCTTGAATAAAGAGTTCAATTTTCTGCCTATGCATCTCTATTTCCAAAAGGGAACAATTTAACTTCCAGTACCCTGGTCCTCTCCTAGTTTTAGTAAAATCGACGGTCGTTGTTAGGAACTCATGGTCGGAAAAGGGGTTGATGAGAACTTTAGTGTATGTTGCTTTTTTGGCGATTTTATCAGGGCAGTAGATTCTATCGAGTCTACATTTTACCTTCTGATTTCTCCATGTGAACTCTTTTTTGTTTGGAAATTTAAAACGAAAAACATCTACTATGTTATACTTACCTTGGAAGACCTCGAGTTCGTCAATGCCATAGGTGTGATATTTAGCGTTGTTTGTGCCTTCTGTGTCAAGTGGCAGGCCATGTTGAAATCTCTGGCCAACAGGACGGGTAGTCCTGTGTCCTGCGAGAAGTCTCTAAGGTCACCGAAAAAACGACACCTTTCTCTCGGCACATTAGGAGCGTAAATATTTAGCACCTGCATTTCGTGTTTGTCAATTTTTATCATGACGTTTAATATTCTCCCGTTATTGTCCTTTTTTAGCTCGTTTAAAAAAACGTTGGATTTAGAGAGAACCGCCACCCCACAGCAGTTGTGACTCGGACCAGAGTTTCAAATAGACTCGCCAGTCCGTTCGTCACTCCATTGTTTGACAGTGAAAGGTTCAGATTTTGTTTCCTGAAGGAGGATGAGATCGCAGGTGTACTTTTTGAGAAAAAAATGTCGCGTTTGTCTTGGTCGTTTAGACCGTTTATGTTGCACGTTAAAATATTAATAGCCACGATGGAGAGGATTAGATGTACTAAATTGAAAACTCGTGTGCCTTAAACATAAATATAATAATTCTAAAACCTGACATAAAAAAAGAAAACATATAAACCTTAACCTTATAGGACGAGTTTTCGTTTGAACTGACGTAATACTAACAGATGGACCATAACATTTTACACAAAAGCGCGATCTACAACAACACGGATTACCACAGCTTGCGCGCTAAATTAAAAATAGAACATGCATTTTAGAATAGAACGTAAAAGAATCGAAAAATTATACAGATTTGAAAATAGAAAAAAACAAAGAGTTTAAAAAATAGGAAAGATTTTCAAAAAGAATAGAAAAAATAAAATCTTACGATTTCTTCTCCGCACAATGTAAGGCATCATAGCCGTTAAAATTTAAATTTAAATCTTGCTCGTCGTCGATTAAAACAGTATCTTTTTTATCTTTTTCATAAGAAGCCACTAGTTTTCTTTGTTTGAAAATTCTGTGTTTTCTTCGCTGGAATTTCATTGCTACTTTTTTTTGGTTTGAAGCTGTTTCCTATTTTGTTTTTGAATCTTTTCCTAATTAATGTTTTTATTTCCACGTTTCGATCTTCATTTTCAACACGATTGGTTGTTTCGCCAATTTCTCCCATGGTCTCTAACTTTTCTGTTTGTGTGTTGGGCAAACTTTCTAAATTATTTGTTGGTACTTTTTCTGAGGTTTCAGTTGATGAAATTTCAGCACTTGCTGGAGTATTTAAGTTTACAAACTTTGTGCTACGTTAAGGGTATCCGCTGTGCTTATATCTTAGTGTGTATCCATCAACATTTTGATATCTTGGTAACGGTTTAATGTGCGGATTTTGTCAATTTTTGATTATAATTACTACATTACCCGTTAGTATATCTTCTCCGTAAACCTTAACCTTTTGGCAGCTAAAAGACTCAAAGATTCCTCTACCTTCCGCAAGGTGTTTACCTAAAGTGGTTAGAGCTGTTGAACCTCTGTTTAATAGGATACCGATAGGTATATTTTGCACTAGTACATGTATGTTGCTAACAAACTTTTGAGTAATTGTAACAGAAACGTTTTTAATAAAAATTTCAGTCTCAAGAAATTCGGATACTTTACTGATGTTGTTGACAACAAACTCAAAGTACCGATGATTATAATGTTTTGTAACACCCCAGACGTAGCATAGTAAATTTTATTTTGCAAAAACTTCCAAAAAATCCTCCACGCTACAATTTAGGTTACCGTAACGACATATTAAAACAGAATGTGACGAATTTTGAGAGGTTTAAAAATACCAAGTTTAACACGTCCAGGTTCTCCTTTGCTCTCTGGAGCCACCTTATTGGCATAACTTTTCGCCATTTAAAACTGCTAAAAGTAAACTATTTTAATAATAACTTTATTACTCCAATATAAAAAACCCACAAGTAAGACTCCTGCAAAGTTTCACTATGTGTTTTTTTTTTTTTGCAATTTAGTATTTGCCTTTTTTTTCAAAACAAACTGCACAAACAGACTGTTTAGAATCCGCCATTTTCACCGCTCCGTGTTTTACGATTTTTCATGTCAGGTAAAGACAAAGATATAATATATATTATCTAGATGTCTAACTTCGATCCGAAAAGTGGAGCCGCTTTTTGTCCTTTTTACAAACGGCGAATAAAATTTGTAAAAAAATATTAATTAACTTTTCTTTTCTTAAATGAAGTAAATATATTACAAAAATAAACACAATTTATGTAAAAGTGTTAAGCGGAAATTATAATACTTGTAAAATAATAATTTAAGATTCCTAAATTTATTTTCGACTAGAAAGGGATTAGGGTTTTTGAAAAGTAAAACGACAGACGCTTTTGAAGCATTTTAATGAATTAAAATACTTTATAATAAACATATGAATTATAATATATTTTAATAAACATAGGCTCATAAAAAAACTTTGATAAGTATTTTATAGCTATTAAAACTTGTTTTTGAATTATCTTTAATTTATTGGGAGCTTTTGACTTGCATTTTTAACTTCCACACTTCGGCTTCAGCTTTTGCCCTTTTTACAAATGGCGGACTATTGTTATAAACAAAAAAAAGCGGCTTTATTTTTTGTCCAAGAAAATCCCGCAAGTTAGACATCTAGTTTATATAATATTATCATTGTTTAAAAGTTATTAAAAAAAAAAGAAGCCAAAAATGGTGGACAACATTACATCATACTACAGTATCACGAAAGAAAGCAATGAAAGAAATTGTTTCATATTAAAAAACAGGAGTTTAAAAATCTTGAATTTTGCTCAACCATTACTGATGATAATGAAGTCAACGAGGGCGCCAAATTTTCTTCAGATGTTACAGAAGTGGATAAAGAGAGGAAAACCTTTAACTAAAAGAGAAAAAAAACCATCATTGCAAATCTGCGATAACGCTGAAAATTTCAAAAAGAGAGCTATTAAAAGAAAGGTATATAGTTGCTGATGGATCAGGAATTAGTGAAAGACAACAGCTACTTATTATGGGAAAGACTTTAATAGTCGGTGGAGCAGCTTTAAATGATATTACAGTTTCTAAAACATCAGTTCATAGAGCAAGATCGGCTAACAGAATTGAAGAAACTTTGATTCATACTGAACTTTTAGAAATTCATTGGGATAGAAAAACTTTCAAGCAAGCTACTCTCGAGTCCTTCATAAAGGGGGGGGGGGGGGCGCGTATTAATTTTTGTAAAACTTTACCACCCACCCCAAGCTTATTAAGACCCCATCCCCCCCCCCCTCCGCTTATTAATTTTTACTTGTTGTCAGCAAAAACTTTTTATTTCTCACCAAAGTACTTATATCAGCATATTAAATCCTATTGAAATTATACTAAAACAGCTATTCGAAAATTCGCATTCGACCGCAAGCCACGCTAGAATTAAATAGTTTTAAGTGTGTTTTGTAAAAAATATTAGTTTGGATCTATAAACTGAATTAAAAAAAAAAAATACTTATATTGTAACATAAAAAAACTTCTTCCCCCTTTTTATTAAAACCCCCCGTTTATTAGATCTAAACTAAAATCACCCCCTCCTTTTTTTTAATTTCCCCCTTCCCCCCTCCCCTTCCTTCTTCTATTAAGGACCCGAGAGTATTAAAAAAAAGGTGAGCAACTCACTGTATATGCTAGACCACCTCCTAAATTGCTAGGTACTCCTTAAATAGCTGACAAATCTAGTTAAACGCAATGTTATTTAATGATGAAATGACTAAAATTTAATGATGAAAAAAATGAAGTTGATAAATGAAAATTAAAAGCATCTGTTTTATTTGTCTATGATACAACATGTACAAACAGTGGAGCGTATAATGGAGCTGCAATTTTAATTAAGAAGCAAACTAGTCGTTTCTATTCCAATTTGAATGCAGACATCATATTCCAGAGCTCGTTATAAAAGCAACATCCAATGCTACCTGTGATCGAAACAAACCACCAAGAGTTCAGCTGTTTGAAATGAACTTAGAGTGTGGGATTGGCATCATGATCAAAATAGTTTTTTATTTCAACAAGCACTTGAAGTAAAGAAATGGGCAATGGAATGCATTCCGCATTCGGTATGCCGGTATCGTCATACAAGATGGATATCAAAAGCCATTTATTATACAAGAATAAAGATTATTGATAAAGAAGCAAAATAGGTTGAGATAATGGACAAGTACATTTGCCTTTTTTACGGAAATCGCTTTCTTCAATCTACTATTATTGTTGCTACTCCAGCTAACGACCTGCATTTTTGAGAAAATGAGGAAATTTTAAATCAATCTACCTTAAAAGTGCATTAGAAACCATCAAGTATTCTGAACGACAATATGGAAACTTATCTGAGTAGCAAGTAGTCTTTTCCTTGATGAAAGACTCTGTAATTTATGCAGAAAAGACTATGATGGGTCAAAAACTTATAAACTTGCCAAGACCAGACAAAGTGAATACTTTTGGCAGATCTTGCCAAAAGTATTCACTTTGCCTCCGATTATCATTTGGTGCTACGGAGAAAAATATTTCATTGATGAAAAGTCATGGTTGCTTTTACATCTGCTAAAATTAAACAGACCTCAAAAATGGCTAAACGTTCTATCAAAGCATTTGAAAAAATTTGTATGCAATCTTTCTTGTGTCAACGATATTGCAGAGCGAGATATCAAGCTTATAAAAGACATCAAAGACAAATGTTTTGATCCAGTAGAGAAAGAACAACTTGCTGAAGTTGTGGAAAAGCATCAAAAAAGCTTTAAAAAAGCATATTACACAAAGAAATCATTAGAACTAAATTTTCAACAAACAAAAAAATAACATTTCAGTAGCGTTATTAATTGTACTTAGGTCGTTAGAGAATTTCATAGAACTTCATCTACAAAGATACAATGTGACAGGAAATAATTAAATATTTATATATCATTTTAAAATGTGTTTAATTATGAACATTTTAAGTACTTGTTGAAATAATTAAATAATTATTTAATTATTGAAATAATGAATTATTATATATATATATATATATATATATATATATATATGAATAAAAACTCAAAATATATATATATATATATATATATATATATATATATATATAATAACTATTTAAAATATATATATATATATATATATATATATATATATATATATATATATATATATATATATATATATATATATATATATATATATATATATATATATATATATATGAATAAAAACTCAGAATTAATTTCTAAATGCAGACATGAAAATAAGTTCCTTTTAAAAAATTATAAAAACAAATGACCAGTCCAAATTTTTCCTAATTCTAAAAATTCTTTTCATGATTTTTTAATTATCTAATGTAGTTGATGCAACTTCCTGGTTGCAAAATACTACTATTATTACATAATTAATTATAACAATTCCCAACTTCCTGTGGAATAATTTTTCTATAATTTCAAAACTTTTTTATGTTTAGACATTCTTCCTGATGAACCTACTGATGGTGAAACACTGTGTAGAAGAAATCAAAAATTAGATAAGTGTTTTTACTAATATATATATATATATATATATATATATATATATATATATATATATATATATATATATATATATATATATATATACATATATATATATATATATATATATATATATATATATATATATATATATATACATATATATATATATATATATATATATATATATATATATATATATATATATGTATATATATATATATATATATATATATATATGTTTATATATATATATATATATATATATATATATATATATATATATATATATATATATATATATATATATATATATATGGCCATAAACAAGTAGGAGCTTAGGAGAGGGGCTATAGCCTCCCACTTTTTGTTTTTGTTACGCCTCTACCTAAATATATTTATGAACAATTTAAAAGTATTTATAAAAACATCTTTTTGCAAACATATAATGAAAAATATTTCGCAATTAAACTAACAATAAAGATAAATATATAGTAGCAAATAATAGTCTTTTCCATAAAAAAACTCGTTTTATAGAAGTTATTAAAACATTGTGTTGAACTCGTGTATATGTAAGACGATTTTTTTTTACATTTTTTTGTTAGAGACTTTTTAAAATTAATTTGTGAGGGACTAAATTTTCAATTTTCCTGTTGTTTTTTTAGTTTATTTCGAGTCGCTTTTAAGCTTGAAAAAATCTTTTAAGAATTAAATATTTAAAATTATATATTATTAGATAATGTTTAAATAAAAGTTTGCATAAGAGAGCAAAGCATGGCGGGATTGTTTTAAAAACTACCGTAAGATGGGGTCACATTGGCCCTTTGAAGGTAAATTTGGCCAAAGTTTGAAGTTGTTGTAATGTGCTGTATTTTGGCGATAGAATTGAGATATTGACTTATTTTATGTATTACCTTTTAGGTGGCAGTATTAGGATGATGTTTTAATAAAAGAACGTGTAATATCATTGTTCACCACCTCTGTAATAGTGACCTATCTTGGTTTTGAAGAAGTGTTGCATTTTGTTGTCTTCCCACTTTTACTTGTAAAAGCCTACTAAGGAAATTTTCGGCTGGCTAGTGTGTTTTTGTTTAATTTTAGTAAGTTTTTAAAAGAATTCCTTGTGTATAAACTTATTCTTTTATTTACAAACTGATGATATTTTACTCGTTTAATACAATTTAAGCTCTAACTTGGGGTAACTTTGGCCGAAGATCGTCGCATGGTTTGAGATTACATATTTTGATTTGGACATTTATTTTTTTGATTTATGCACATAAAACTTGTTGAAACTATTTTTTTTCTTTTTTTTGTACTATGTAAGAGAAGAGCAAAATATGTACAAAACTTATGCAATCATCATAAAAAAGCAATATCGCAGAATATACTCTCTTGGTAAATATACTCTCTTGCCCCGCATGTTGAATACAAGACAAATATGTGATCCACTAGGACAGAAAACGGGCCAGAAGAAACGCGCTTTAACCACTCAAAAAATTGAATGTTTTGATGCTGTGTGTAAGGGCTGATTTGAATCAAGTTTTAAAGTGTTAGAAACCTAAATAGGACAAAAGTTTTATTGGCGATAACTTATCTTCATATTTCCGTTTATATGTGCTTAAGATATTTTAAAATCACAATGTTCGGTTTGTTTGTCTCCCTCTAAATTCAACATTGCTAACTCATTCATTGGATGTTGCTTTCTTTGCGTCTATGAAAAGATTATGGCGCGGAATACTGAGCAAGTGATTCTACTTCAGGGTCTAAATTTTGAACCATCCTGAAAGATTATTTTTATACACTATTAAAAAAACTATTGGCAAATTTAGAAGTAAATCAAGAGGAGATTTTGGTGGCTGGGTTCAAAAAATGTGGAATTTATCACTTAAATAAACAAAAAACTGACTGTTTACCTGTAAACAAGCCTGTACATAAAAACGCTGTCAGCAAAGCTTATCCTTAAATAGATAAAAACGGACAGAACTTCTAACTTAATTGTTCAAAAAAATGAAAAAAAAAATCCAGCTACCTGTTGGTAAGAGTGTTCACTTCAAGATGTTGAAACAACTGAAATTTTAAAAGCAATTTCCGAACCCTTTGTATAAAAGAAGACCAGCACAACTACTGTTAAGTTTCATTATTATCGTTATTGTATTTTTGAACTAGCTTTGAGTGCTAAGATGACTTTAAGTGCAAAGAAAACTTTGTTTTTTAAGAATATATCTTTTGCTTGCCCTGCAACTACCGCTATTACTGCATTTATTATTAGTTATTCTTTCAACTTCTAGTGGTTTTAACAGTACTTTTACAAGTGAATCTCTTTAGATACCATCACTTCTGCTACTAATTCTTCTTTTGTTGACGATGCATCTACTGTTACTTTGGCAATCTCGTGCTTGCCATAATTTTTTATAAAGGTCTCATACTATTTAAAACCTTTTTTTTAAAGCCAAATTTTGTTTCTTACTTTCTTTAACTTTCGGCATCACGTAGGCATTTGAAAATGTTTTTAAATAATAATTTTTTACAGAAATTTACATTAATTGGTACTACCAATCGGTTGAATAACTTAGCTTATACATAAATATTCTAAATACTATTTAAATTATGTTATCGTATTTATAATATTTAAGCGATTTACAGCACCTGTAGAACGTACCCATGCATTGGGCCGCAGATATGCAGATCTCTCATATAAACGTTTGAATCTCCGTATTTTCAAAGTTTATAACATTTTTTGCTGAGTTGAATGAGTTATAACGTGAGCAGTAATATAGAGCATTTGACACTTAAAAGTAAACTTATGGAGCCCCTAAAAACATGCTTTATTGCTCTATACGTAAGAGATATGTATTACTACAGAATCTTGAAAAGTTTCATTGTTAAGAGACAAGTTGCTTGCATCCCTCTTTTTCATAGCTTTCCCCCTCCCCGAGTTAAAATAAGTTTTCAGCATCCGTGATATATATATATATATATATATATATATATATATATATATATATATATATATATATATATATATAATCTTATAACTTAAATTTTCGACATTTTTGCTACTTTCATAAATTTCTTTAAATAATATCTTTGAATATCACAAATAAATTTTGCAAGCTTAAATTCATTTAAAATTAGCTTTAAGCTATTTTATATTTATTATTATATATATTATAATTGTAGTTAGGATTGTTTAACCATTCTCAATCGATAAAATGGCTCATTAAAATTTTTTTAAACATTAAACAGAAACCACATCTTCAAACGAGCCAGAAATATTTAAATGCTATCTTAGTGTTAGAAAATAATTTTAATTTAAAAACTGAAAATAATTAACTGTTGCAAGTAAATGCAGGAAAACTCAATGACATCAAACATATAAACATAAGTTTTACTGATTGCAAGGTTTTTTTTTAATTTATTTCACATTTTAAAATAATCAATTAAAATAAAATAAAACTCAATTTATGGGGAAAACAGTACAATATGCAAGAAATTAATTAGAAATAATTTTTTTTTTTTATTAATAAAAAACAAAACGAAAAAGTTGTTTTCAATCGAATTATTATTTAATAAATATATTAAATAGAGTTTTATTTATACGACAAAAAAATAAAATAAAAATAAAAACAAGTTTCCACCTCATTTAATCCAACACAAGGTTCAAGTTTATATAGTAGAAAAAATATGTAAACGGTTCAACATTCTATGTACGGTGACTGGCGTAACAGATAGTCAACAAAAGTAATTAATGCAGTTGGCATTTGAAGGCGATGAAGCCTCTGAGATATTCAACTCAAAAAATACTTTAAGAAGCTGTAGACTCTTTTAAAAAACAAGTCTAGCTATCAACAACCATCAAAAAACTTAAAACTTGATCTTTTCAAAACCCAAACAAAACTTTAACCAAAACCCTAAGCAGGCAATGACAGAAAACTCAATAAGGGTGAACCGTTTTTTTTAAATTGCAAGCTTCAACAGTTGTTTTGACTGGAGGGTAGGGTTGGGCGGGGGTGGTACAACACTCAATTAGATGTATGCCAAGGAGAAAAAAAAAACGTAGTTTAATTATAAAAATATTGGGTATTATTATTGTAAAATAATAGATATTAATTTCAAACAAGTTCAGTGGATTATTGAACAATTGTAATTGTATTTCAGCCGATGAATAATAAGGAAATAATAAGAAAAATTCGTAAATCGTTTTGCCTTTCTAACATCGAGAAAGAAACCTAAAGATAAAAGAAATTTTTTAAAAAGTATTTTTAAAAATATTCATTTAGTTAATGATTCCCGGTGTTTGAGAAGTTTTGTGCCCAATGGGAATAAAACGTATTAAAACGTACTAATACGTTTTTTAGACGTTTAAAATACGTCTTGTGCCCAGAAGGTTATTTTAACAAATCTTTTTGTTTTACATGATGACAACACAAGACCACTCAAAAAAAATTCAGCAAAACAACTAATACAAATAAACCAACATAAGTTAAAATTAATAGAAAATACTGGTGCATCAGTAAACATCATATATATAAAAAAAACGCTTTACTGACTAAAAACATTTCAAAAACACATTAAAAAAAAGTCATATCTTACGGCGCAAGCCAACCTAACTAAATGGTGCAAACCAATCTAATTGACGAGTTTGTAGCATTGACCAAAACATTAACTAAAGTGATGTCAATTATATTTTAATATCGGAAACAAGCCACAAAAAATCTACTAATAGGCAAAACAGCTCTTGCATTAATCATCATTTAGTTCCAAACAAATGACACTAATAACCACAAGCAATTTGTGCAACTATTATCGATAATGACAGATTAAGTAAACATACCACAAAGATTGACAAAAACATTAAACTGTTTTAAAAACAACAAACTTAGTGAAAAAGTAGGAAAGTTTAAAATCACCGTCGAATTAAAAATAGATAATGCTTTCAAAAACAGATTTTATTATTTTATCTTTTATTTCTAATATGTTTTTAAAAATAGATTTTATAATTTGTCAATTATTGGGCGTTACGCCACCCTATAATAAACGAAATAGTTAACCGTGTCACAGATTCTACTATTTTTAGTAACTTAGATATAAATAGTGTTTTTCACCGACTTGAGTTATATTTCCGAGTCATGATCTATAGACACCAATCAGACACTCGTCCTTACAGGTTTCAGATCACTCAGTCTCAGATCACATAAATCAGATCACTCGTCTATAGGTTTAATTGATTAATCGTAAGGGTAACCTCAGTTCAAAAAGAATTGAAACATGAATTGAATTCAACAAACTGCAACGTAAACTGCCATATGCACTAAAACAAACACTTTTAGATATAACAGGACTAGCTAACATAGGAAACAATATTTTAGTTCATGAAAAAAACCGACTACTAAGATTTTTCTCTGAAAAGTTTAAAAAGACTTAAGATTTATCGCTAAAAAGTTTTAAACAGATTGCGTGACAACAGGTTAACTTCTAATTTAAATAAATGTACAGTTTGAAAAACATTTCATGGATTTATTTCTACGAGGATGGTATTAAATCTACTTTTGCAAAAACTAACAAAATATAAAAATACACCTCCACCAGAGAATGGAAAACTATTGAAAAGTTCTTTAGGATGGATGAATTATTTTTAATGATTTATCAACAAATTTAGTACAATTACACAATCACTTTGCGAATTACTGAAAAAAGACAACTAGTATAAATGTTCAGAAAACTGTCGAACTGTCGAACTGCATTTGACATTCTAAAAAAGCTTGTCATTAACTTATATCTGTATAACATTCTTTGACATTTAAGCTATTCTTTAAGAGCTTTTTCAAAAGCAAATCAAAGATATTCTTAACTAGAAAGAAAATACCTTAGCATAGTATATGAAAGTGAAAACAACCAGCTTTATTTGATTGGACGTCATCAACTAAAGACGGTTTTTTTCACACTCGTATAAAATATACAATGATCACAAACCAATAATAACATTTTCGAAAAACCTCTTGATTCTAAAAATTTTTTTAAAGACCTTTTTAAAAATTGAGAGAATAAATCTACAAAGTTTATCATTTATTTTAAAGCGCGTCAAAAGCGAATAAATATAAACGTATGTGCCAGCGCACATTTTTTAAGCTAGAAGAATGTGTAAATTTATTTAGCAAATTTGCCAAATTGCATGCTAATAATATTAACTGAATAAAATCATGCACTCACCAACGATACAATTTAGTAAGTAGGCTGCTGGCAAGTGAGAGCAAATGACACTATTAAGACAAAGCCTTAAGATATTATTTTTGAATTTACGGAACTTACACAACGTATTGTTGCATAAGTTCCGTATTTTCAAAAATGAATTAACTGTCACTACGAATAATGATGTAATATTGGAAAATAAAAGCCATTATACAATCAAAGACATATTTCTAACACATGAACAAAATGACTTGACTTGTGGCTGGATAGCTAAGTTGGTTAGAGCGTCAAACAAAAAGTTAGACCTAGACTAGCGATTGAACGATAGGATCGATCAGTTTGATTTAACAAAGAAGTTATGAAAAACTTACATTAATCTAATTATATTTACAATTTAGATTACATTAAAGTGATATAAATTTATATTACACATATAATGTATATATTTTTTATCAGTATCGTACTCACGGCAGTTTCAAGATGGACATACGGCTTCTTGTTTTTTTATCAAATTATTTACTTAAGGGGTGTTACTAAAACTTTTATAACTTTTGAAATATTACAGATAATTTTGTTCTGTAAAAAGAATATAAATAGCAATAAAATGTTTTATATTTTAACATTTAATAAAGTATCAAAAATTCTTTTGATTTTTGAATAAATTTTTGAAAAGTTTAATCTTACTTTTTTTAGCAAAAATAATCAGAAAATACACATTTCTGTTGTTTAATACATAATATAAACATTGTTAGACCATTTTTAAAGGACAATTTTTACTTTATTCAATCGGAATCGATAGAGGGATTATTAAAGTCCGATAACAAAATCGCCAAATATTACAAAAAATTCTTTTTTTTAAAAAAAAAAAAAAGAAGAAGTTTGAATGGAAATTAAGGTGGCTACCCACTATTAAAATCTGAAAAAATAAAAAAAAAGTGAAATTTTTTTCTTCTTATTTTTGGAAGGTTTAACCTTTATAAACAATAAATAACGTACAACAATGGTATAAAAGTTTTATAACTTACCGTAATTTTGTTTTTTAAAAAGGGGCAAACTTCTAAAATTTTAAATAATTCCATAGCAACGGCCTTAGCGACAGTTGAAACCTTTTTTCTCCATAACTATTGAACAGTTTTTCTTACAAATTTTACTGCATCTTAACCAAATAAAGTAACTGTAAGTCCTGTTATCGACAGTTCACATGCATCAACTTCGTTTAACAAAATTGATTTATTTTTTTTAAAAGTAACAAATAACATTCAAAAGGAAGCTAGTAATGATGATTGTAACTTGATTGTTAATTCAGACTTGCTAATTAATTTACTTAGTTTGATTGGTCGGTGCCCAAACTGCACAGCTGCAATCAAAGTTTTTCACGACACGGAAAATAAAAAAGGACTTGCTCACAGTTTTCTTCTCTCTTGCAATGAATGTGATTGGAGTATAAACTTTTTAACTTCTAAACCAATTATAGAGGATCATGGAAAAAATGGTCCAAAATCTTATGAAGTAAACTACAGATTAATAATGGCTTTTCGTGAGATAGGTTGTAGTTTTACTGCAATGAAAAGATTTTGCTCTATGTGCAAAAACGATGTGGTGCACGGCTAAGAACTTTGCGAATAAACTATCGTGGTAAACTGTTAACAGATGGTAAACCTTTGGCAGGTAAAGGACGCCTTACCGACAAAGTAATTAATAGATTACAGAATTATTATGGCTTAGCAATACGCCAAAATACAAATAATCTTTACAAAATGAAAAAAGCAATTGTTGCTATCATTTTTCATTGCTGTGAAAATGATGACTCAAACAAACGTCTTGAACTTTGTCGAAAAGGAGCCAAATCTTGGTGCAAATATAACTCAGACCTAGCTACAGACAAAAACACTTATAAGTCTAACATAACTATTCCTCAAGCAGTTGCAAATATCCTTAAACCAATCTTTTCATATCAGGATCTTGCAAACGAAAAGCTCCTGGAAAAATGTTTGCATGGTAAAACACAAAATGCAAATGAATCTCTGAATGGTATGATATGGACCAAATGTTCAAAAAGAGTTCTTGCAGGAAAAGATTCAATAGAGATAGCTGCAGCATCTGCTGTTATTTGCTTTAATGAAGGTTCCCAGGGACTACTCCCTATATTTTTAAAGATCGGTATTGTACCTGAAAAGTATACTTTAAAAGGACTGCAAAATATTGATGTTAAACGCGTTAGAGAGATGAACAAAAAGTCAGCAGAGCCAGCCAAAAAACGAAGAAGAAAGCTAAGATTAATTAAAAAAGGTTACAGTGATAAAACAAATGAAAACGAGGATGAATTTTATGCCTCTGGTTCTTTTACTTAAACTGTATGCTATTTTTTGACTTAATTTTATTTGTTTTTGTGTTTTTCTCCATTTAAAAATTTTCTATCTTCTAACAAAGGTATCTTTAGTTTGGTTTAATGTTTTTCTTTGAAATTTTTTACAGAGATAAAATGTAGTTAGGTGAATGTGCTGAGTTAAAAATATTTACACTATGGTATCCTATTCAAATAAAAATTTGGGTAACTTGGGCTATTTTGGTATTTAATTTAAGCATTAAACTAAATTGCAAATTCCAGAGCATTAAAAAATATATATAATTTTTTTTTTGACTCAGCACATAGTTCATACAATAAACAATGTTTTTGAAAAGTTTGACTTAATTTAAAAAAATTTGGCAGTTAGTTATCCTTGTTGAAAAATATGCTGTTTTTAAGTTATTTATGCACATAATTAATGACGTAATGTTGAAAATATGAAAAATTTGTATTTTTTTTATCTGTTTTGATTCCAATGCTACTAAAATGTTTAAGTATGAGGTAAAAAAGCGATTCTATCAATATTTTTTTAAAATAGTGGGTAGCCACCTTAAATATATTTATCAATATTAAATTTATTAAAGGCATATTTAAAATCAATTAAGTATGTAAAGGTAATTTCACATAGTTGATAAGCTTAATAAAAACCAAAATAAAATTAGAGTGAAGTTTTGTAACGCATTTAAGGTTACGTGACGTAACATACGTCATTGCTTCAAAATATAAACAAACATATTCACGCAAAAAGCAAATTTAGTGCTGAACATGCCAAGTTTGACAACATATTTAATAACATAGCCAGAGGTACAGAAAGTAATTTTTTGATTTTCTTATTTATAAAAGGTTGATGTATTACTAATTCCGCAGATTTTTCTAAATTTATGTTTTTTATTTAAAACGAATAAAAACAAAAATATAAATGCATTAAAAACTAACTTTTTATATGAAAATATGTAAAGACTGTGGAAATCTAAATAGAACAGACATTCATTAATAATTGTTCCAAATTTCAACCATCAACCATGAAGCAATGTTATCAAATCTTAGTTGGCCTAAGACAGATTTTCCGTAAAAATCGCAAAAATCAGAAAAGTGGTCCCAAGTTATTACCAACATTTTTACAACTTTTATTTCTATTCCGTTCAAAGTAAATATTTATTTAACAAGGAATAATTTCATATTTTTTTAATTAGAAGATGAAAGCGTTTATAGAAAAAAAAAAAACTGTTATTTTAAAGTTGTTGAATTTTTAACTTTTTTTTTGCTAAACTTGTGACGCAATGCCCAAATTTACATTGCGTGAAACAGCCAAATACTCATAAAACCTTTTTCAAAAAAAACCGTTTTTTTTTTAAATATTAATGCTATATAAATATGGGAGATATTTACAACCTTTTTCAAAAAAAACCGGTTTTTTTTTTAAAAAAGGTAGCTAGTTTTATTGAAAAATCTGGAGTTTTTTATTTTTTTAAAGTAGTAAAGTTAAAAAATTGCATTAAGTAGTTTGTAATTTAAGTAATTTATTTTATATGTAATTTAAGTAATTTATTTTATCTATTAAATGTTACAAAATGTTATGTCATATTTATAGTAAATAATAATGGTGTTACTATTATTAGTTATAATCATGCCAAGAAAATTTTCAATAAATAATTGTACCACAAAGTATTTAACATCAACTTTAGAAGAAAAGCTTCATGTTTACATGTTTCCAAGTGACACACTAAAGTTACAATATTGGTTGTCATCTATTCTAATTGCGTTTGAAAAAGTAACTTCAAATATGGGTGTATGTGTGTGTGTGTGTGTGTGAAAAACACTGGCCACTAGGCTGCAAAATGCACAAGCTTTTTCGATCAAAGTTTGAGGTAAGAATCATTAAAATTGTTTTTATTGATAAATCTTGCAACTAATTGACTAAATTTATTTATATCTTTTTTTTAGGTTCCTATTGATCCCTCATCTATTTTTCCTGGATGCACATCTTCAATGGTGCGCCAAACAGCTTAACACAACCAAGATCTACAAATATAAATAAAATTTCTTTAACATCACGAAATGCAATACCTGATGAAATGGATGATTTCAATCAAATTAATTTGATTAGATTTTATAATGTTGAAATAATGCTGTCTGAAATAAAAGAAAGGTAACATTAATGATTTTTTCCTTGTTTTATGATATTTGTTTGTTTTGATTTAAAGTTTACTTGTTGTTAAATCTATTTTAGATATCCTCAATACTTTTCATTCATAAAAAATTCAAAAGTCATATTGTTTGATGTTTCTCGATCATGTCTGCCTGAAACAATATTTTCTGTTGAAATTTGTTGGTCACAGCTTGAAGCTGAAATAAAAAATGGGGTATTAAGTTTGATTAGTCAAATTGAAAATACATACAGTGACACTTCTGAATAAATTTTATTCCTCATTGAACAACTACGCCTC
Organism: Hydra vulgaris; assembly: GCF_038396675.1. Taxonomy (NCBI): domain Eukaryota; kingdom Metazoa; phylum Cnidaria; class Hydrozoa; order Anthoathecata; family Hydridae; genus Hydra; species Hydra vulgaris. The sequence goes on along the minus strand of NC_088928.1, from coordinate 21,145,944 downwards.
ACTACTTATTCTCCAAACGGACATCACTTTTTTACTTTATGTATAACATTGTACATTTGAACTGTATTTGTCCTTCAGATCAACATTTAAAAAATCTTGTCCAGTCCAAAGACTCTCATTTCAAAATTAGGAAGAGTTGGAGAAGTTGGAAATGAAAAAGAGTGCAATGATGCAATCAAAGTTGTTTTTGAAAATTTTAACAGTTCTGGAAAGCGTTGCTGCCTTCTTTTTGATGAGAGGTATAAAAAACCAAGTGATTGTTTCAGAGGAGGTCACCTTATTGGATATAGTAAGGACAATCCCACTAAAATTGCAAAAACATTAGTCATAAAAATAAAACCTATGTTTGCTAAACCTTCTTTTGTTTGTAGAATTATACCAATATTACAATTGTCAGTACACTTTCTTCACAATTTGATCATAAACATAAATAAACAAATAATTGATGCAGGAGGAGAATTATTGTGTTTCTTATCAGATAACCATCCCACAAAGCAAAGTGTTTACCAAAGTTTTGTTGTTAATAAGAGTTTTCCATAGCAAGGTGTTATAGAAAAAGAAAAACCAGTTATTATGCTACACAAACCAGTTCACTTATTTAAAAGTATAAGAAATAATTGGTTTAACAACCTCTCTCTGGTAATTGGTCTCACATTGTTCAATTATATAACAGACAGAAATTATGTGTTACCAAAGCTACACAGCTTTCATGCAAGTTTTTTTACCCTAGTTTGATTGATAGACAAAATGTTGCAAACATGGTTGCTGTAATTAATGAAAAAACTGTTACAGCATTGAGATTAGCTAATTTTGAGAACACTGTCTGTTTTTTGGCACCAATTGTTTTATTATGGAACATGCTAAATGTAAAAAGGAAAAGTTGTGATGTTTTACTTAATGATACTAATAGGTCTCCTTTCCAGACACTTAATGACCTTATATTTAAAGAAATTTCAGCATTTGTTCATGCAACTTCTAAGATGTCAGTGGGAAAGGGATTTAAGCATTATAATACTTTTACAGATGTTTAGTTAACACCCTACAAGAATTGGTAGAATTAATAAAAAAAACTGCTTTCAGAAGATCACCGATATGTTCTTCCTGGTATTTTTCAAACAGATCGTCTTGAAGGTGAATTTGGCATCTACAGGTAAAATTATTTTTGTGTTACTTATAGTTAAGAAAATATTGTAGATTTAAAATCTAAAAAACGAATATTTCTTTCATTTATTTATTTAAAAGTATTCATTTTTAACATACATAAGTTTAGCAATACATTTTTATTTGACAATTACTGTTTTAACTATAACTTAATGCTAAGTTCAACTCAATTTATTTGGTTTTATCTTTTTGTAAATTTTTTGCTTATCTGTAGACAACTAAGCGGTGGAAATTATTTTATCTCAGCAGAACAAGTATTGAACAATTTGCACCTTCAGTGGTTAAAATTATTCAGCAATTTTTATTATTATTGTTAGTACTGTTTAGGTGCATTGTCTGTCTTATTTATATTTTAAATATTCCTCTATTAATCTTTATTTTTGTCTTGACAACTGTCAAAATATGCTTTCTTATTACAACCTAATAAAAGAGCTACAACAACTAGCACAAATTTTAGTTATACGAGGCTACTCTATTCAATCTATTAACAAAGGTTTTAAAAAAGCACTACGACATACACAACACAAACTTGTCTACAACAAATATAAATAAGAAAGAGAAAAAGAGAGAATTTTACCGTTAGTGACAACATTTGGAAAAGTCGAAAACTTATCAATAAAATAATAAAAAAGCACTGGAATATTGTGGAACAGGATACTGATCTTAAAAATATATGGCCAACTCCACCTATTGCGATGTTATATAACTACAATAAGCAAACTTGTTTCTTTGGATGAAACTGACATTCATTGCTCATGCATACAATCAGACTGTTGCACAATGGATCTAATGGAAAAAGATATTTATTTATATGAATGTTTAATTAATGCAGACAATGAATCTATTAATGATCAGGAGAATGCTGCCCATTTAATTAATGCCCATTTAATTAATGCAGACAATGAATCTATTAATGATCAGGAGAATGCTGCCCATTTTATTTGGCTGGTTATGTACAGTACAAGATTGATCCGCAGCGTGTAGTTGATACAACAACATCTCAGTCAGCTAGTTCTGAATTAACAGATTATGTTTGATGTGGTTAATTTTCAGTTTTTTTTTTTTTTGTTATTTGCTGTTTAACAGCGTTTTAATGTCTGAAAGACGTTTTCAATGTGCTGTTTATTTAAAGAAATTATTTTTATTCTTGCATTCAACATTACGATTTGATTTAGAAACAGACAGTATAGAGATTACGAAATCTCAATAATAACTAACTGTTTCTTGGAAGGTGTTACGACCCTTGATGATACATCTGATATTGTTTCATTAAACACTAAGACAGAAAAAGAAAGAAACTCAATACTTAGTGGTCTGATCTTTTATTTTTTGTTGGTGATCTTATTAATAAAGTTTTAAAATGTATTTATAGTTTTACATTTGTTTGATTTAAAATTTATTTATAATTATATATTTATTATTATGATATGAATATACTATAGTATGATAAATAATAATTAGTTAGTTCATTAACAGTGTCTTTAAAAATGATTATTTACAGCTAATTTTCAGATAATTTTCAGATAATTTTCAGTTAATTTTCAGTTTCTTTGTAAAAAGTTGTTTTATTTTTAACACTTCATCAACACAATTTAATTTTTGTTTGAAATAATTGAGTCATAAAATGTTTTTATTATATTTCTATTGATAATTATTGATATTATAGTGTAATAATAGAAGTGTTTCGCTTTTTTTTCATCGGCTCTGTCGTCAAAATTACATGAAATAAGAGTTTTGCGTCCCGTTGTTTTCGTATTCCCTGGCCTACACCATTCTGCATTCAGAAACCCATGAAAAGTTCAGGAAAACAATTAGTACGAACTATTTAAGTCCATTCCCTAACAGAAACGACATCTTAAAGTTTTAATAGACCAGATATCCAATCGTTTGTTTTTTCAAATGCAAAAACTTTTATTCAAACACTCGTTAATATCATGACACTCTTCGGAATCCCTTACACTATCGCTTAAATGTCGCACTCCTAATAAAATAGAAATATCGCTTGAGTATTGCACTCCTACTAAAATAGAAGTAAATAGGTTATTAATCGAAGAACCATTGAATATTTTGAAGTAATTTTTATACATTATTCATAAATTTTTTTGCATATTTAAAAAAAATTAATTTATTTTACCGGTAATTAATAGTAATAAAACGATAGTTTCCTTTATTGAACATCGTTTGAGCATGTTTATTTATTATATCATTTTGTTTTTTTACGCAATAAATAACAAAGTTTTTAAGAAAATAATCAGTTTAAATAATCAGTAAAGAGTCAGTTCACTTTAACAGTTCACACCCGTAAAAATCTTGCTTCAGAGGTAAAAGTATCTTACTTGAGAGATAGCCAGAATATTTTTTTAACTTATAAAATGTCAATTTGTTGCATAAAGTTTGTATCAAATAAAAAACTGGCTACCTCTGTAATATTATGATTCAATCCATTAATCTTTTTGGACTAAAATAAATTACAAAAAACGTTTTTTATACATTATGCATTTTCATCTTAACGATATATTAAATTAATTAAAAATATTTTTTACATAAGTGTACTCTTATACAAAAAAACTTTTAATTATTTTAATATATCGTTAAGTTGAATGTGTATAAAAGTATACTTTTATACACATTCAACTTAACGATATATTAAAATAATTAAAATTTTTTTTTGCAGAAACTTGATATTTTTTATAAACTTATCATAATCAATTCAAAAATTAAGAAAATTTTTTTTTTTTTTAACCCTGAAATTTTACCTTTTAAAAATCCAAAACTAAAAAAGTTTAAAATCCGTCAAAAAATTATTTAAAGAGTTAAAATTAAAAAAATCTTTAAGAGATTTAAGTAAAATCCTAGTTCTGCTTAGTAACGCAAAGTGACAACGGCCTTCCATTTCATTCACACTCAGTGCAGTTATTTCTGAACTCGAATGAAGTTAATCATCATAAACACGTGACTTAATGATTGCCACAGATCAACAGAGACATTTTGTATGAATCGTCTACTCAACAAAATTGTTCGAACATCTACTTTAGAAATCCAAGGAGGATCAAGTTTACATGGAAAACAGCTGCGTAACAAACGACATAAAAACATTTAACATTTGACATTGAACTTGACCTGCTATAAATTGTTTATATATTGGTTAGTATATTTTTTGATTTGCCTAATAAAATATTACCTAAAGGTTGCTAAGCTGCTCAACCTACCTCAACGTGGTAAGTTGAGTAACTGTGTGAAGAAAGTTGAGCAATCAGCAAATAAATGAATATGCATTGTATGAAACTTTGACATTTATTATTAAAACTATCGTTAACAGTAAGCGTGTCTATTATTTATAAACTTCTTCTTTAATGACATAAATAAGAGAAGAGAAAAATTAAATAGTAAGAAAATTTAAAATATAAAACAAAACAACAGCTGCGTACAAACTAAATTTTTTTCTTCGTAATATTTCGACCTGTTTTTACACAGAAAGTATCAGAAGTAAAATTTATTATATTAATAATTTAATATATTATTTAAATTATTAAAAACAATTATCTAACTTTTTCTTTAACAACTTGTTTCTCTGTCAGTAAGTTCATCAACAAGCAGGAAGGCTAAAACATTGCTAAAACAATTAATTTAAATGTTAGAATTAAATCAGTTGTACCAGCGCAAGCATTTTATTACTCTAAAAGATCATAAACCAAATTTTTAAAATTGACTTTCTTGTATGCTACTAGTTCCTTCAAAAAGTGAAAGTGGGCAAATTAGTAAAAATAAAATAGACAAAATAAATAATATTATTCGAAAAAATTAAATTTGCAGCAGTTGAAAAAATACTACTGATGTTATAAATTGATTTTCTAAAACTAGTAATAAAAATGAATGCAACTTATGCAAATTGATATCAATGATTTCTACCCCTCATTTATAGCAGAAATTTTAGATAAAAACAATAAAATTGAGAAAAACCCACACTGAAATTACAGGCAAAACTATTTCTCTAATTAAACATTGCAAAAAAACTTTACTCTACTTTAATAACGTGAAAGAAAAAATCCACGCACGAATGCGTTGATGTTACAATGTGATGTTAGGACGAAGCAGATATATATATATATATATATATATATATATATATATATATATATATATATATATATATATATATATATATATATATATATATATATATATATATATATATATATATATATATATATATATATATATATATATATATATATACAGAGGCGTAGAAAGAATTTTTTGGTGTTCCAGATAGGTAACTTCCAGACATGGAGCAAACTCCAAACATTTATATGTTTATACTTATGTCAAATAATGAGTGTTTGCAAAAAATTGCGATGATTGGCGGCTGGGAACAAAAATGCCCCAAAATTTTCGCCCCCACTGCCCCAAACGTGAGAGCAACAAGTTGATGAAGTATTATTTGTACTATTCTTAACTAGACTTATATTCATCGATAAATTTTAGATTTCATTTAAAAATATTTTAGCGTTCAAAAATTATGACCATATAAAGTTTTAACCCCCCTCAATTTGAGGGGGTTGCACATTTTATATAGTAATAATTTTTAAACGCTAATAGATAGTACTATGAAACTTAAAATTTATCGATGAATATAAGTCTAGTTAAGAATAGTACAAAAAATACTTCATCAACTTGTTGCTCTCACGTTTGGGGCAGGGGGGGCGAAAATTTTGGGGCTTTTTTGTTCCCAGCCTCCAATCATCACAATTTTTTGCAAACCCTCATTATTTGACATAAGTATAAACATATAAATGTTTGGAGTTTGCTCCATGTCTGGAAGTTACCTATCTCGAACACCAAAAAATTCTTTCTACGTCTCTGTATATATATATATATATATAGAAATATATATATATATATATATATATATATATATATATATATATATATATATATATATATATATATATATATATACATATATATATTATATATTAATGCGGGATGTGTTGGCAATTATAAACTCTTATCAGAAAAAAAATTAAATAACTTAATATAAGACAAAATTGTTCAAAAGGTAAAAACATTTTTATTTTGTTAATATTTAGGCAATAACTTACATTTTATTTTGGTTGCTAATAGTTTTGTTTATTTTCAGCCATTGTTTTCAGATAATAAATAAATCTAAATTTTATTTGGAAAAGAATTCAAATGCAGCATTCAAAAAGTGACATTTAAAGGAAGTCTGTCAATCTGTCAAAAACCCAATTGTAAAATTAAAGCAATGCAATAACTGAGTCCATATCTCTCTGAATATATATCTGTTATAGGCCAATCTACTAATTTGTGACATTTCTGTATTTCTTTTTTTATGGCTTTACCTGATTATTTGCTCTCCATTATTTTTTTCAAATAAAACTGTTAATAATTAAATTTTTCTATGCGTAAAGTAATATAATATTAAATTTATACTTTAAATAATAATATATAATATGACATATTTATGCTTTGTATAAACTCATACTAAGTTTTGAGGTCAAAAGTTATATCAATGAGTGATTTCATTTTGGTATCATCTTGATATCATAAACGTCTCATATTATACCATATAGATATCATAATGATATCAAACTATGATACCATAGTTTGATATCATTATGATATCTATATGGTATCAAACTCCTAACTGGGAAGGAGGCATGAACTTTCTATTTAAATGCTCTTCCGTGGTGCTCTGTAACAAGACCGTTAGGTCTTCTTAGGGCCTCTAAAATAATAATATATACATACATACAAACATATATATATATATATATATATATATATATATATATATATATATATATATATATATATATATATATATATATATATATATTTATGTATAACTTGTATAATTTGTATATATGTATAATTTGTATAATTTGTATAATATAATGTATAATTTACTTTAAAAAATTGCTTTACAGTCGTAAAAGTTCGTAGAGAAACGTGTACAGCTATAAAAAAAAGCTTTATAATTTATAGCTATAAAAAATCGTTTTAATAATCAACAAACTAAAATAACAAAAAAATTCCTATTAAAACGTTTTTTGAACGTTTATAAATGTTTTACTAATACAATCGTCGCCCAAGCAACCATTAAACGTTTACTAAACGTTTGAAAACTTTTTTGTGCCCTTGCTTGGTGTGGAAACTTTTTTTTAGAACTAACACTAATAATAATTTATAGATAATCTGGTCACAAAAGTTCATCACTTATGACCATAGGTGAAAATTTTGCAAAAATGTTATAACCATAACACGTACAATGTTACAACCATAATACATAATGTACACAAAACGGTTAATTTACAAAACAAATTTTTTTGCGGTAACTTCAATGAGGTTTTTTTGAAACTTTTCAGTTTATTAAAAAACCTTTGAAATATTTCACTTTAACGAAGCATACATATATATTAATATACTTTTTAAAATATACTTTTGATATTTAATATACTTATTAAATATATATTTTTGAAATATTTTAACTATTTTTGAAAAAAAAAAAATATTTTGCGGTAACTTTTGTGTCATTCCACGCCAAACGGTCCAATTTCCGAAATCATGCCCATTCGACCATCTCAGATTTCGATAAAATTGCGTCAGTATGTAGTTAAACATGTTTCATTAACATTGACAAAGTTTCAGGTCAAAATGTTTGTTATTTCGAATTTTGTGGTACTTTTTGTAGGGCTTACCCAAATTTTAATATCAGTCAGTAGCTAAAAGTTATATTTTTGGGGTCTTATATTTTTGCAATAAAAGGGTAATATATCTTAAAAACGTGGATTTTTAGTAAACCAAAGGTGTAGATTGCAAATTATTTAATACAAATTTTATATCTAGCTAAGAATTAAGTCTATGGTTCAACAAATAGCGTCACAAATTCATCACTATAAATTTTTTGTTATTTTTCGTAGGGTCATATCTCCAAAACAAAAGGTTTTTCAGCATTGTAATTTTTTCTGAAGGTTCTAACTACTAATATAATGATATGGATAAAAAATAGGCTTTTAAAAAATTGCTTATGTTAAGTTATTATGAAACCAATATGGCGACAGTAGTAAAATACCCTAAAATAACATGTATTTGAACCCTTTAAAATAAATGTAAGCAAATTTTTTTTGTTTTTTTAATTGCATCATTGGAAAGAGCTTATTTCATATTTTTAGAAAAAATGAAAATCATTTTGGAGAGATTTTTCCCATGAACGAAAAAAATATATCGATTTTTTAAATTATACGATTTTGTACTAAACATATGGATTTATCATACTGCATTAAAAACAAAGTTTGTTCTACCAAAAATCAAAATATTTTAATATTTAAAAAATATTTTCTCGAGTTATTTCAGAAAAATAAACAAATCAGCAACGTGAAGCGCAATATTTAGAGTGGCGCTTAACTGCAAACAAGTAAGTTTTTTGACAAAATTTAATTTTAAGATTTTTTTGTAATTTGATTCTATAATCATTTGATTTTTAATATGCAGTCTATTAATTACGTCAACAATTTTCTGGCGATTTTTGATTCCTCCTTGTCAAAAACTTATCAAACTTTCAGAAACCCTCTCCCCGCTCCTCCTCCTTCCCTCTATAAAATTACGTCAACAATTAATTATCCCCCCTGCTTGAGGAAGATAAAAATAAAACGAAAAACAAAAAAACAATTTAAATAATAGAATAAAATAAATAGTTTTAAATAGTGGAATGACCCTTTTAATTTTTGCGGTAACTTTAATGAATTAATTTTGATTGACTTTTTTGATCAAAAACTCCACTGTGCCTGTTTGATTTGATTTTTGGCGACTGCTATAAAGCATAATTATGTTTTATAGCATAATTTAGCAATATGCCATTGACGTACTCGTTTAAAATGGCATAAAGATGATATAAAACTATTGCCTACAACAGTTTTTTTATTATCATTATACCATTTTTACACATATTTTTGACATTTTAATGTTTGGTGTCGAGTTAAATGTGTGGAAATAAAAACTTATTTCCACACATTTAACATGTGGGTGTGTGGGTATGCCTAAAAAATTGCATAAACTGAAACAGGTAATCGATTAAACTAAAATTAAGCTAGAATAAAAAAAGTTGTTTCGAGTAAAAGAACATAAAAGATCCTTAAACGAAGAGTATCAACCCAAAAGAAAGAGATAGAAAAAGTGGATCTATATCTAATTAACACTAGTTAGTTTAAATATTAAAATCAAATACTCGCTGTTGCGATACCACTAAATTGTGCAAACTAACTTAAAGTGGTGATCCCCATTTAAGCTATTATCTTAAAAAATAACAGAGAAAGTTTTCTTTTATTTAATTAATTTTTTTGTCTTGAAAAAACTATAAAAAAATTAGATGATAAAAAAATAGACTTAACTATCAATAACTGTCTTTGTCCTTACAAAATAATGCTGATTTTGATATATTTTGTTAACACAAGTGTATTAAACATATTGTGAAAATTTTAAGTAAAACCTGAGATATTTTTGTCCCAAATTTGAAAATGTAGATTCAGGGTAAATAATCGTTTGAAAATTTGTATAAAAATACAAGTAATTTCACGTTTTGCAAAACTAATAAGCTCCAAGTAAATAGGACTCTACTAGTTCTGTCTCCTTCTCTTTGCCAAAAAAGCCTTTACCAATAGGCCTAAGTTTTTTTCTTCTTGTAAGTCCGAGTTCACTAGTTTATTTGAAACACTAATTATGCGTCTTACAATTGATGCATTTGTTACTTTGTTCATAAACTTTCTTGTTGTTGTTTTTTTATATTAAGATTCACTCAACAAAGCTTCAAGCAACCACTATTAAAAGTTGGGAGTTACAAGAAAAAAAGAATAGAGTTATAGAGCAAGGTAACGGTTGTCAAAAGACTTCAGAAGCTGAAGGTTGTATGAGTCAGGAAAACATGAAGATGGAAGAAAGTTCCAAAGAGTTAAAGTGCGGGGAAAAAAAGACGAATAAAAGTTTTTAGAGTATGCGGGACAGATACAGTAAACGAATGAAACTTTTCTGAACGATAAGTTAAGCGAGAATAAATTTTAATTACTGGAAATAGAGATGATGAGCAGCGACTATGATAGTATTTGTAGAAAAGAGAAAGAGATGCAAATTTACGACAATACCTCAAGCTTAGCAGATAGAGTGGGTCCAACTGCGTTTAGAGTCTCTTTTGGACCTTGTCTGGAAGAGAAAAAGCATCATTAGAAGAACCAGCCCAAATATGACAACAGTATTCCATACAGGGACAAATTAAAAAATTTGCGAAGGTAGGGAATAGAGTCAGAATTAAGAAAACAGCATGCACGATAGAGAAAAACAAGCTTAGCGGATACTAATAATTAGTATTTGCTATGGTTGCTTGTCTTTGTTGTGCTCGCCATGAAAATCATATATACAATTGATTTCAAAATTAGTAATTTAGCAATCAGTTGTAAATATAGTTTCCATAAAAAGTTGGTACTATAATCCAAGAAGTCATAAAGAAGAGAACTCAGTGAGAAGGCTGCCATTCATTAATATAAGAATGTCAACAATATTGCGATAGTTATTTGCAGTATATAACTGAGTTTTGTTGGAGTTAAAATTTACAAGCCACTGCGAGCCCCAATATGTTACAGAAGTGAGATCAGATTTAAGAACTGCCGCCTGTTCCAAGCGACCGAAAAGAGAAGACTTTTTGAAAAGACAGGTGTATAAAGTTATCAGAGTCATCAGCAAAAAGAGCTACTTTAAATGTAAATGTTAAGGTTATCAGAAGGAAAATTAGTGTAGATAAAAAAAAAAACAGGCCCAAGTATAGAACCTTGAGGTACTCCAGAAGTTACTGGAAGTGAAGAAGAGTGTTGGTCTTTGAGGATGACTTTAATAAAGCGGTTAGAAAGAATCAATTTGATAATCTCGAAAACTTTCCTAGATACACCAAACTTCCCAGTATTAATACCTAGTTTTAAAACTTGGTATTATAAAATACGTTTGCATGGCCATGCAACCATTATGTTAATAAACTATCAGCACTTATGTCAAAAAATGAAGGTTTTGTCAATTTGCCTGTAGCATTAGGTAAACTTAGTTTTACTTTATATCTGTTAAGACCTGTAACTTCATCTGCTTGCCATATACACTAATTTGTAGCAATCCTTGGACAAAACTTGTTGGTTGTGTCTGAATTGTAATAAAGTACTTCCCAAATAACCTTTTTCATAACATACAAGTTATCACCGGTTGTCGAATAACCATTCCGTAGTAGTTTTGAAGTGTGTTCACTACATTATCAGTAAGTCTACCTTTTCCTGAAAATTTTTCTTGTCTGACAAAATAATATATTTTATTTTCATGCCGCATATTCATAAGGCGTGTACTTATTCGCTTTTGCACATATCCAATGCAGTCTTTTTTTTTATCAATAGCCACATAGTCATCATATGGTTTAGAATCGACTACACCACTGAAAGATGAAGTATCTCCATCTCCAATGTATGATGTGTATTGAATATTTTTTTAAATTGATCTAGTAAACATTTTCACTGCACCAGCAGGTTTCATAACACTAGAAGCTTCATTATTTAGATTAGCTAAGCATTGGTGATTCAAATTCCTATCATTATATTCAGGGTCAGTTTTTCTTTTTTTCCAATACTGGCAGCCCTTGCATGACTCTGAAAAAGCATATATATATCAATACATTTCCCATTTTCTTTTGACATAAGTGTCACAACGCCATTTTTGACTAATGTCCTCGTTTCTACCATGTCCCGTCAATATATAACTGACAGTTAGTAGCAATTTCAGTAAAATTCCCACTAATTAAAATAATAGTTTCTTGCGGTACTTTGGAAGTGTATTCATCAGCAGCTTCAGTATATTTCTCTTGAAAAATGTGGTTTATATTGTTAGAGCTTTCTTTAGTCATTGGGCTAGGCATATTCAAAATATGTTCAAATGTTTGTAATATGGCATAGCTTTTGCCAAAAGTGGGGTTAGTGGTTTTCTGACGACTCATACGGATATTGTTACTAAAGAAAGGATATTGTTACTAAAGGAAGGGGTCTAAAACGGTCTAAAATTGCGTGACGTAATTTGTGGACGACTCCTCAATCAAGTTGAAGTTTTTAAATTATACTTATTTAATTGTAAAGTTGAATTGACTAAAATTATTGAAACTATAATTTTTTTAAAAAAACCAATAGAATTCCCGTTCGATGACAATAAATCGTTTAACGAAATTCAGAGAACTAATATATATTGCACTAAGGTAAAATTAAATTTTTTTTTTTTTGATTCATTTGTATTTCTTGTATCAGGTAAATTTCAAGAAGTTCTTGGAACTCAAAACCTGTTCAATGTGAGAAGCGAAGGGTTGAAATTTTTTCTCATTTTAAAAACAATCATATTCCTTACAACAATTTATCACAATTAGTGGAGGTCGCTTTATGTTTGCCCATGTACAAATGCTTCGCTAGAGCAACCATATCCACTTTCAACGATCCACCACTCCATTTTACGCATTCGTACGATTGTGGCGGACCCCATACCTGTACACCCTTTGGTTTCTTAATGCGTAAGAAATTAAAAAACTGTGAGTATATCGAAAAATGGATAGAAAATTCAATGAATATCCATATCTATTTGTCTTTGATTATAATCCACTTTCACGAAGTCTTTAAATACCCATAAGTTAATAAAAATGTTAGTAACTAAAAAAAAAAAGTTATGAATTTAGTTAAACTAAACTGATCTAATTTAAAAATAATTATGTTGATATCTTCACAAATCAAGCATAGTGAAAAATGAATAACGGATTTAGGTTTTAAAATCGGTGCCCTGAAATCCCTATAGACGTGCAAATCTATCAACATTTATATTTACTTACATTTTTGATATTTTATAGCTTGAATTTAAAGCATATATAGCTTTACACATATTTTTATATATATAAAAATTTACAGAATCTGACTTTAGTATATAAAAATTGAGCAAGTCTTATATACTTAATAAGTATAACTATAAGTATAACTTATAGCAATTTTTATAAACTCAAATATTATAACTTGTTTAAGGAACAAAAGTTGACAACAGTAATCAATTTTATTTTATTTAAAATCAATTTTATTTTATTTAAAAACAATAAACTGATTACTTTAGTTGATTCTTTTATTATTTTTTTGTTTTATTATTTTATTTGTATGTAAATTAACAAAACTTAATAAAAAAACAAACATTAGTTTGTTATTTTAATATTTTTAGTAAGTTATGCTTTCGTCTCAAATTCATGCTAAAGTTTATGGAACCAACTTAATAAATTACACTCAGAATAAAATCTCTAATCACTGTCAGAGTCTGTATAGAAAAGACTTATTGGCTCATTTTGGATGTGTCAATGCAATTAATTTTTCAAGAAATGGTAACTTTCTTGTATCAGGTAAATTTAATATGTATATATTTTTTATCACATTTAAAAAGATATTTGCACAATTTTTAGACATAAACTAAATCTCCATAAATTAAATTGTAGTTTGCAATTGCCATATTTACCATTAACATTTTTTGTTTATATGGAATATATAAAATATAAGCGATTGTGGATGGATAACTCAGTTGGTTAAAGTACATAAAGCATGTATAGTATAATACAATACTTATACGTATACATAATATATTGATATAATATACACACACAAATATATATAAATATATATATATATATATAAATATATATATATATATATATATATATATATATATATATATATATATATATATATATATATATATATATATATATATATCACATTAACATAACATTCACCCTCCTCTTAAAAGTATTCAGGTGTATTTACAAGTTAGGTTTTTCTGGTGCTTTAAAAATTCGTAAAGATCTACAGGGAAGAATATCTCTTTGGTCTATAGGATTCAGATTGTTTTCTAGTTCCATTTCAGAGGTTAAAAGAGTTTGAATGCTACCATTAGGGGTTTGAGGATTGTTACCAATGGCTGTTATTTCTAAATTATTGTTTGATGTTTGTATTATAGGTCTTGTTTCTATGGGAGCCAGCTGTTTAATAGACACAGTAGTTTCATGACCACTAGATTAAATCTCACCTAAGCATAATGAGGCTTTGCTTCAATAAGCTGAACATCATTAACTGTATCTTCATATTTACTTTGCATCACATTTCTTTTTATAAGTACTGGTCCTGGGTTAATAAGCCATAAAGGAATTGAGGACCCAGATGATGATCTTTGTCTAAAATTGAAAAGACATTCATGAGGACTAAAATTAGTAGAAGTACATAATAGAGATCTTGTAGCATGAAGTGCTAGGTAAAACTCTTTTCCATGATGATATTGGCAGATTTTAAGATTTCAGAGTGAGTAAAATTAACTTCCATTCTATCTTTCAACTTGCCCATTTCTGATCAGGTTTTAAGGAGTTGTTCTTTTGCGATCCCTTTTGATAAGAACCAGTGTTTTAATTTAGAAGATATTAACAAGCATCCATGATCAAAATAAACATAGCTAGGCATACCAAACAATCAAAAAAGATGAGCTAAACAGTTAATTATTGTCTGAGTTGTTATATCTTTGACAGGATAAGCATAGGAAAAACAAGAGAATTTGTCTACATTTGTAAGCATATATTGTTCAGGGGTTGAAGAAGGTAATAAACCTTTGAAGTTAATAGATATATGTTTGAATAGCTGAGTTGCTTTAATTAGGTGCACATCATTTAGGCAATATTACTTGGGTTTTATTTTTTTTACATATTCTACAATCTCTGCATATTTGTTTTACATCTTCTACTGAATAAGAGAGATTTCTTGATCAAATAAAATGTTGGAGGTGAGTAACACCAGCAAGTGCAGCATGCAAATCATAGAATGATTCTAAACTTATTGCTGTACATCTAACACAAGTAAATGTATCTGGACCTACTTAGATTGGCCAGAATGATAATGGATATCATAAAATGAGACAAGGCTATTCTCCAATGCATTGCTTTATCATTTTTTATTTTTATTGCTTGATTTATAATGACATAAATGCCACAGATCGTTGTCAGTGATGAGAATGAAATGTTGACCCAGAAGAAAATGGCGACAATGATTTATGGCTTCGACTGTCGCTTGAGATTCTTTTTCCACTGATGAATAGTGTTGTTCACTCCCTTGAAGGGTATGTGAATGGAAGGCAACATGCCTCCCATCTTAGTTAAGTGTAGTGGGTATGGCAAAATCAGAAGCATCAGTCTCTACAGTAAAAGGTATATTCTCATCAATGGTTTGTATGGAAGATTGAACAAGCTAATTTTTTAATGTTTCAAGTGTTGATATTTGCTGCTGATTGAGTGGGAATTGAGTAACAGTTCAAAGGTCTAATTTTATCTGAAAACTGAGGATCAGGTTTTAAAGAGACATAAGATATATGGTAGCCTAAAAAATCTAAAGATTCAACAATCTTTTGTGAGATAAGCAAATGATTCAGGAGGTTCGGTTTTAATTGTTGTTAAAGCTGCAAACGTTATGTGTGGTCTTTTCCCACCATATTTAATGGCAAAACTCTCATGCAACTCTTGAAAACCTGTACCAAGAATAATATCTATTTTATTTAATATCTATATTATTCATAATTTAAAGTAACTTATAAAATTTTCTTTTAAAAGATTTTTAGAAAGACATGGAAAAATAGTTTCAAACAAATTATTATATTTAAATTTATCATAAAAAAACATTTAACTATAACATTATTTGCTAATTTACACAAAATATATTTATTTTAAACAATCACAATAATTAATTTTTATTTTATTTAAAGCCTTCCCATAAAATAAAAACTTTAAAAAAGATCAACAATTAAAAGTTATTTATGTAACAATTTTTTTTTATAGCATTTAAATTGTTAAAACATTAAAACCGCTGTGGTCAAATTGTAAAGAAAAAATATTATAAGTGTGGGTAGTTACAGCGTGCAATCGCATGCCATTCCTGCCCAAGCTTGATATCATAACAAAAAACTATTTTCTTCTGAATGTTTTGATTATTTCGATATTTCAATAAAAAAGTTAATTTAATAAAAATTCAAACTTTATTTTTTATTTATTATATATTTTATTTATATATTTGTTTTTTATTTTATATTTATTTCTTTATATATTTTATTTTTTGAATTTATTATGTCTATAAATAATAAGTGTATTTTATGAATTTGTAATTTAAAATTTTGTTTAAAAAAAATAAAAAGGGTGTGCAGTTTTTAAAACATTAAGTATTTCATTAAAATAAATTTTTCTTTATTAAATATTGCTTAAAAGTATCCATGGAGTTATTTAAATATTACCAAACAAAAAAGTTTTTAGCCTTATGTAAATAGCATAGCGTAATGTATAGTTGCATTTTTATATATAAGTGGAGATTTACATACACGTTCAGCAGTTTTACGTAAGCAAAAACTTTTTTATTTTGGAATATTTAAATTCTTTTTTAATATCATTTATGTGATGCTTATTCAAAAAATATTACATTGTAAAAAAAATATTTAACGGGAAATGTGATTATTTTGAATAAATTAAAAAAAAAAAGACTTTGAATTAAATATGATTTTCAAAATTTAAATTTAGTTTTATATAAAATAGTAAAACATAAAACGTAAAATTTAGTTTCAGAGGATGTAAAATAGTTTTGTAATATTTATTAAAGAAGAAAATTTTTCTTGCTAATTCTTGCTAAATAATTATATAAAACATAAATCTCCTCATAATAGATTAAAACATGTGAAAGCAAATAAAAAACTTTGTTTTTTTCTTTTAAAAAAGGGAGAAGTATTATTGTTTAAAAAAATTCTTTTCATAAATGTATTAAAAATTAGTTTCTTATTCAATATTGTGTAAAGTTTTTTTGACATAATTCATTTATGAACATAAATTTTGTTTATGAATATCTTATTGGTAACAAAAATCTTTCTATAAATTGTAGACCACACGGGTAAAACCACAGATGTCACATTTTTCTCATTTTGAGAAAAATGAAGTTTAGTGTTTAGTGATATTAGATATCTGTTTGGTAATAATGTATTTAATTAAAACTATATTTTTATAACATTTTAGTCCTAACACAGTATATAACCACAATGTATTAAGTGTGTGATGGGATAATAAAGCCGTCCCCCCACCCCTACTTCTTTTCATGAAAAAAAATTCAAATAAAAAATTATATGAAAGTTTTTTTAATAAATAGCATTACAACCTTACCTCTTCCATAACCTCATCTATTTACCATAAATAATTCCATGATGTCTGTGTTTCATCACTTTATATCAAGTTTGTATAAACCATACAAAAACCAATTGTGAACAACAGGATAATAAAAATGTGTTTTCTTAATTTTAAAGAAAAATAAAATAAATTTTTTAAAAGTAAGATAAAATAATATCAAATGATGTCTTACTTAGAAAATGTTAAGCTTCAATAAGTCTTTAAATTTTTAACAAAAAAGAGGCAACAGAGCTATGTATGCTTGCTTCAGTTTATCAGGCACTTCGATCTTTGATTTAAACATATGGGATGTAACACACATAAAACTAAATATTTCCAATTTCCCATTTCAATTTCTCTAAATGAACATGTCTTAAATGAAAAAGCAACAAAGAAGTTTGGCTTTGAAACTCTGCAAATTTCAGGAATTTTTCTTGTATGATGTTTATTATAATATTGAATTGTTATGGTTTTTAGTGAGATTGTCTAGTGTTTCATCATGCAGCATAAATCATGCAGCATCAAACATACATCATCAGACCATCTGATGATGTATGTTTGTTGCTGCATGATTTATGCAAATCCAACCAAACTACTTCACAATTACAAAATTAAATCACAAAGCGTGATGAGTTGGAAGACATGTAGCTCCAGGCCTTGTTACGAGATTTCGCTGCGTAGCGAAAACGCGTAACGCATTTCTAAGTAACTCAACTCATCAAATATATTTTGCATCGTTAGAAGTTATATTGCGTCACTCGCGTCTTTTCAAGTACCGCATTGTAATTAAAGTTATTTTATTAACGTGTTAAAAATCATACAAAACAGTTTGTTTTTTTCTCACTATAACAAAAGTTACAAATAAAATCTAAGTTCTTATTTAAAAAATCATTTTTATTATTCTTTTCAAATATGAACTAAATTTTATTTTGAAAAAAATATTTTTTTCATGAAGCGTAAAATAATGTTTGTTTATTTTCTTGTGATTTTACAATTGGTGTTTGGTTATTTTATTAACTGTTAATAAATTTTTTCTTATTTAATATGTGAACTCATTTTAATGTTTTTAAACAAGAAAGAGTTTTTTTTTGTTGTTTATCAGTTACCGATAACATATTCGTGATCATAATTTATTTTCATAAATTAAACAAACGTCATTAAAACGTTACGTTATTGAATTAACAATAAACAAAATATCTTATTAATAAAATATTTACATCAAAATAAATCGTGCATTTTTTAAACTATTATGACTAAAAATAAATTTTATATTTAAAAGAAATTTATATATTTAATTCCTTAAGATAAAACTTAAAACACTTAATTTTTTTTAACTAATTTTAAACAACAACAAAAAAATTATTTAACAAACTGTTTCTTTAACAAAAAATCTATTAGTTGACAATTGCGGTTAAATGCTTTTACTTACGACTTTATTTCTTCTGAATAAACGTCACGTTAACGACAATCAAAAGATAATTTAAATATTCTAAAAGATATAAGTTTTTGCGTAGCGCAAAACTGCTGAACGCGTATGCAAATCGCCTTTTCGCAAGCAAAATGCGAGCTGCGTAACGCTTCTTAACAAGGCCTGTAGCTCTTTCCTTCTAATAAAGCATTTAAGCTTTTCTCTTATGGAGCTGGAGCAATTCGTTTAAAACATTTTTTTTTGCTATATATTGTTAGCAGTAATTTGTAGTGGTAGAGTAAAAATGAGTGCTCGCCTCATAAGCGAGAAGTTCCAAGTTCGATCCCCACCACGTCCCTGGTAGTATCGCGCTGAACTTTTTCTCTTGTTGTTTCAAAGTTTCCCTTTTTTTAAAATGACCATAGAACTTTAAAACATAGTTTTTTTGTTATGAATTTTTAAATTAAAATAGCTTAGTACTAAAATATCCTTAAAATATATAAAACTTGAAACTTTCAAAAAGTGGACATCTGTGATTTTACCCGTGTGGTCTTCAATTGTTTATAACCAATAAAAAAAATTACATTAAATGCTTAAAATTAATAATAATAATAAAATAATTAGTTTTGATAAAGAAACTAAAGATTATGTTAAGAATAAGATTGATTTAGGAAGTGAATATAAAAGTTTTCAAATATCGAATTTAGATTTCATCAGTAATTTTTGTTAAAAGCCGCATTAAATGATTTTTAATGTGATTTAAAATTAAATTTATTTACAACGTGATACTTTAAAATACGCTAATGATGCAGTTAAACTTTTAACAATGTAAATTTTAAATGAATCATGAATATTTTAAGAAATGAATAAAAAGTGTAAGTTTTTTTAAAATAGTTGATATTTACATGATATATATTTTTTAAACAGCGTATTTAAATTTCATTAATAATTTTTTTTTATAATAATATTGTTTAATTTAAAGATATTTAGATTTGAATGATTTTTAACATGGTTTCAAATTAAATTTAATTACAAAGCATTACTTTCAAATACGCAGCTGACGTAATTTAACAATATAAAGATGTATATTGAGTTATATTTACTTGCTTTTCAGTTATGCAACAAAATCTCATAATAAGGCCTCCCATATGTTTACTTTAACTTTCAGTATTCCGTTAGATTGAATGCTTTTCCTAAATGCATTTGCAAAATATCTAGTTCAATTTTAATGTGCATTGTCAAGGCCACAAAAAGAACCCTTAGCTATGACTTTAGGTCACTTAGCAGGTCTGAGGCATCTTTTTTTTTAAACATCTTCACATCCAACAAGGCAGCAAACAACCACTATTAGAGTTGGAAGTCACTGGAAGAGAAAGCATAAAACTTATAGAGCAAGATAACGATTAACAGGTGACTTAAACAATTTAATAGAATGACAAGTAACACGAGAATGAGTTTTAGTAGATGGCACAAGAGGCGCTAGCTCTTTGTGCTCTTACCTAGACCAGCGTGTAGCTCTTACCTAGACCAGCGCCCATTACAGTATTTATAGAAAAGAGAAAGAGAAGCAACATTATGACAATGTGGTAATGATTGGAGGTTGCCTACAAGAGGAAATTGAACTATGTTTACAATACTTTTTTTGCACCTTGTCTAAAAGAGAAAGGGCATCATTAGAAGATCTGCCCCAGATATGGCAACAGTATTCCAAACAAGGACGGATTTGAGATTTATAGAGATAAAGAAAAGAATCCGGAGCACGATAGAGAGATGCAACTTTAGCAGATGCCAATTTTGCAATCGATTTGATATATGGTTTTCAAGAAAGATCAGAAGAGTTAATCCTAGAAGATGAAGGGTAGATGACTCATCAAGTACATGACCATTCATAAAAATATAGGAAGATCTAGATTATTGCGATAACGATTAACTTAAAAAAAATTTTTTTGAGTTAAAATTCACCAGCCACTGAGATACAGCCATATGCTGTAGCAGAAGTAAGATCCTTTTCAAACTCAAATGCCCCTCCAATTTATATATATGTATATATATATATATATATATATATATATATATGGGCAATTCCACGTAAAAGAGGAAAAAAAAAAAAAAAAAAAATTCTCGGCGACTTATAATAACTTGATTAAATTTATTTTCCAACTATTTAAGAATACTTTTAAGAAAAAAATTTATTAAAAAAATAATTTTATCATACTATAACATACTCCTAAACTTGTAAGGGTTATATGAGCATTTTTTGACGTTTATATATAGTCATGTTGTGAAGCGTTGAAAAAAGTTTCAGTGCTGTTTTTTTAAATAACTATTACTTCTAAGTTTGACTAAAAGGCAAAATCAAACATTATGCATAATATTTTTTATAAAAACGAACTCTAACTAGGTCTATAAGAAGAACATATTAATGAAAACAAGACGTTACGACCGTCACAAAAAAAAGTCGAAAAGCTTTTTCTATCCTTCGTATCGAACTTTTTAAAACTACATCCATGGTAAAAGTAAAGATACTTATACATATTTTATCATCGTTTCAAAAAAAAACATTAAAGTGCTTTAAATCACCCTTTCAACATGTTACTAAGTACGTTACGACCATCACGATACGTTTGCTTTTCCGTAACGGCTTCTTGACTTAAAAAAAAAAAGTTCAAGCGCGAACGATATAATCCATTTCAAACGATTTACGTCATTTAAACCAAGTTATAATATTAATCAACTTTGTTTATTGTTTAATTTGCAGTTTGTTTATTCATTTTATTACTAAACTTGTTAAAGTTTTTTTTGAAACCATAAGTAACTATTTTCAACAAATTGATGTAATGAATTTTTTTTTTAGAAATAAAAACTTTTAACAAAAAGGCAATTTTTTTTAGATTAAACGTTGTTTATAGTTTGCCCTGCAACTTTTTGGTTTAATCGATTTCGCGGTTGTTTTTTTATTTACAACATTTCGCGGGTTTTTTTAAAATATACAACGGAGCATATATCATAAACAGCATTATCATTAATAGCTGATAAAATAGAAGAAGCGAAAGCCGTTACAAATATTACCAAAATGCATTTCTGGCAAGTAAAAAATGGAAAGTTTTTGGTTTCAAAATTCTCTAATATTTTGTAATGGGGTTGCGGAACTATTTTAAAATTTATATATAAGTAAAAAAAATTTACTTGTCTCAGATATTTTTTTCCTATATTGGATTCCCGGCTCCGCAAAACATTTGCGAGGCGTATGAAAGTACATACTCCTAGATATTGAGCTGTACTAAATAGAGTTAATAAAACAAAAAAAACAGGGAGCATAAATAGCATTAAGCGTTTGTTGCCTACTCCAAATAAAACGATCCCAGTATTGAAGAATCACCATGGATAACCTTGATAATGTTATAAAGTTCATATTTTTTAACATAATTCAATTGGTTTTTATAGTCATTTATCTTTTTTTATTTCATTCATTGCGTTATTTGTTGTTTTTCATTTTTGGCTTTTTCGTTACGACCGTCACAGTTACGACCGTCACGACATAAAACTTAATAAAATTCATGGAAAACTTCAAGCGAAAACTATGAAACTTACCATATAGTAAGTTCAATGTGTAATTAAAGAACACAGCAAAGGATTTTTTTTCTCACTGTGTAGATGGCTGCATAAAGATTGACAAAGTTTATTTGTTTAGATTTGTCAAAAAGTAAGCGTTACGACCGTCACGCTACGTTGAGTTGATTTTTCAAATAAATTGAACACTTGAATAATTTAACTTTTGCATACTAAATTATATAATAGTATTTAACATTTCTGGAAATTTTCATGTAAATACCATTCTTGGTTCATTTTTAATGGCTAAAAAAGCGTCAAATGTTACGACCGTCACTTGCGTGGAATTGCCCATATATATATATATATATATATATATATATATATATATATATATATATATATATATATATATATATATATATATATATATATATATATATATATATATGTATATATATAACCTTAAGGAACCCCTGGAGTTACAGGATATGAGGAAGAGTGCTGTCCAACTTTTACTACAATTATACTACATTTTACTACCAACTTTTACTACAATTATACATACATTATACCAACTTATACCACAATTGGTAGGGAAGGATGCAATAAGCTTAAAAATGTGACCTGATACACTGTAAGAATAGAGCGTATGAAGAAGACCAGCATGCCAAACTTTATCAAAAGCTATAGAAATGTCAAAAGCGATAATAGTAGTAAATATGCGTCTGTTTTCTGGAGAATTGTTTTGCTGATAGATATGAAAGTAATGGTTACGATTGGAAATTACAGCAGCGCAATGAGAGGAAAACCATGGAGAAGAGTTAGGCCTGACTTAAAATTGTTGAGAGGGAATATAGTATTCCGTGCTAGTCTGAATCCAAAAAGTTATGTAAGAAGCACATTTGTCAGCAGGAAGACAAAAGATTTCTGCATCAGACTTACTTGCTCTAGGATTCTTTTTGCAATTTTCTTCGTGACAGTCCTTGGGCTGATGTCTTTTAACTCTAAAAATGCTGTAAAATGCGTTTCCTATGTAACCTGTAAAATGTGTTTCCTATGTAACCAATAAAATGCGTTTTTTATATAATCTTCCTGGATCCACAAAGGTATGGAAGCTTTTACTCACTTTTGTTGGCTTCAAGTCAAGTCTCATTCTACTCCATAATTTTCACCTTCTTGTGCTGCTGCTACTTATCTAATTGTAGTATTTTGATTTTTTTCACAAAAACAACTTTCTTGAAATAAAGTTCTTTTTATTATTGCAAAAAGTTGAGGTAAAGTAGTGCTGATTGATGCTAAGCTTTATTATTCTCAATTTTTCTAAATCTTTCATCTTATCTAGAAATTAGTTCTTAAGACTTTTGGAAAATCAGTGTCAATAATAAAGATAAGTTTAACAGTGTCAATAATAAAGATAAGTTGAACATTCCATCTTTTATTAATGGATCTGATCTTATTAGTTCTCCCAAGGATAAGGTTGAACTATTTGCATAGAACCTTTGAATCCAATGGCCATACACTTCCTGCCATTCATGTTAAACAGGTTAAACCATTGTTAGACATCCAAATCACTTTGGCTTCCATTGCTAAAGTCATTTCTTAATTAAACTCTTTGATGGTTTTTGATCCAGACTACATTTCTGTCACAAAAGTGACAATCCAGGAAAAAAATGCCTCACAAAAGTGTTATCCAGAACTCTCTTTAATTCTCTCTAAATAATCTAATAAGTACTTGATTGAATCTTGTTTTCCTGCCTGCTGGAAAATGGCATCTGTGCTTCCAATTACTCTGGAGAACACTTTGACCCCTCCACTTATCATTCAATCAGTTTCCTCTCTATGACCCCTCTAACTATTGTCCAGTCTTCTTTCTATTACTAGAAAGATCTTTTCAAGAACAAATTTCTAACATCACATCTTGAGTCTTATTACTTACTCTCTGACAATCAATATGGATTTCTATCTTCTAGGTCTATGGCTGACCTGCCATAACTCCTGTAACTGAAAGATTCTATTGTGCATTAAATAGAGGTGGTGAGGCAAGGGCTATTACTCATGACATATCAAAAGTTTTTGTTAAAGTTTGGGATGCTGGTCTTTTCAATAAGTTTGCTTCTTATGGTGTATCTAAGAATGTTTTAAAGTTTATTAAATCATTTCCTTCTAACTGCAGTATTAAAGTCATTCTCAAAGGCTGATGCTCTTCTTTATTTTTAGTAATTTCTGGGGTACTGCAAGGTTCTATTCTTGGTCCTGTATTGCTTTACATTATCTACATTAATAACCTTCCTGACAATCTTACATCTAAAATGGTTCTATTTGCTAATGACTCAAGTCTATACTCCTGTGTCTTGACAAAGTCTTCATTTTTCAATTGCTTTTAACTTTTAACAATTAATTTTAACTCAGTTATTTACTAAAAACCACTCTTGCAATATTTTTGACGTTCCTATATTGATGAATGGTAACCCTCTCACTGAGACTTCTACTTTACGTTTTATTATTATTCACTACTGTCCTCTCATGGAAACCATATATAAAATCCATTGCAAAGTTAGCATTTGCCAAACATGCTTCTCTTTATTTTGACTGCCATTTTCTTACTCACAATTCCATTCTCTACCTCTACAAATCTCTTATTCGTCTTTGTATGGAATACTGTTGTCATATTTGGGCTGGTTTTTCTAATGATGCTTTTTTAGACAAAGTAGAAAAGCACATTGTAATTGTAGTTGGACTTGCTCCGTATGCCAAGCTTAAGCCACTCTCCTAGTGTTGTAATGTTGTTTCTCTTTTCTATAAGTGAGCTATTATCTACCAAAACTCATTCTGGCTTGACTTGTTCAGCAAAGTTGCATTCTTATATTGTATCTAACTGTTGTGTCTGTATTTTCCTGACAACCTACAACTTTTCAAGTCTTATGTCAACGGTCTTTAACACTATTCTTTGTTTTTTTTTAGTAATTCCCCAAATATATAAATAAAATTTCAAAATTTCAGTATAGTAGTTTAATAAATATTAATATATTTATATTATTATAACTTTTATAACATTTTCTCTCAAAAAAATTTAGTTTTTTAAATATATTAGAGAATGATATAGATGCTATTTTACCACCCTTAATGTGCTCTTAGTATATAATTATTTTCCTTTGTAAGACCTTTCTTTTGATCCCAAGTTGTATGCATTTTTATTAGAGTTGACAAAGTTTTTAAGATAAGAAAAACTCACAATTGTTCCAGTTTCTTCAACAAATTCATTTATAAAAAATTCGATAGTTAAACATAATATTTTATAGAGTTGTTTGGTTTCAATATAATTTTTTTTTTTTTTGTTGTTTATAAAATTTGTGTTTTAAATAATTATTGTTTACTGAAAATAACTTTAATTTTCCCAAATATATTACAATGGTCTTTTTTATATTGAAAATAATTCTATTGAATATAAAAAGATAATGACATAATAAAATAATAAAATATTTGCTTTAGCTAACAACCAGGTAAACTCAAAATGCTTGCAAGACAATATTAATAGTCTAACTAAATGGTCGGACAAATTAAAATCTTCAGGAACAAGCTTGATAAATATATGGATATTATGAAACTGTAATTAGCATGGGCTCATTATAGATTCAACATGATGTTGAATCTCAAGGAGCATAATAAATAAAATAAGAAAATAAAAGTAAATAAAAAAATGCATTTATCAAAAATAGCTAATTGTTTACTTGAACTTGTTAGTGGCTTACTAGTTATAGATTACTTGTGAACATTCAAGGCAAAATTTACCTGGAGAAATTAACAATAAGAGAGATTAATACAAGAAGCCTAATCATGGTTACCGTATTTAGAAACTGGTAGTTTTTCAAATATACCTCACATTAGAGGGTATACATATTTGTATACAACAAGGGATTTTAAATTATTGGGTAAATAGTCTTCCTAATGAACCCAAAAACCCAAAAATGACCCCCCAAAAAAATTGGCTGCACCTTGCCATCTCAGATTTTGATGGTTTTAGAATACAAGCTTGTTTTGATAAAAAAAAACTTCACTCCAAATTTAATGTCTGACTCCTTATGGTTTCAGAGATATTGATATTCAGTCCCAATCTTTTTTTTGAGTGCTTTTTTTTGCGCCGATTATTTTTAAAGCTAATTGCATAACACAACTAGCATTAACTTATGGCATACTTGTTTAATAATAGTGAAAATTTGTACCTAACTATATTTTAGGGAGAGGAACTCAAAAATGATGGCTAAAACACTACAAAATTAAAGCTTCTATATGAAAATTTAATTTCAAATAATGTAATACTTTTTGTTTCAAAATTTCAGTACACTTAAACTTCAGTTGGTAAATGTTTGAAAATAGATAAGTTTTTCACACAAACAAGTGACAAAGAGAAAGATTTTTTTGATCTGCAACTTGGTAGATTCAAATACAGTTCAAACACTAGCTTAAGAACAGTTAAACATGAAGAATTTAAAAAAGTTTATCAACATGCTTCATTCTGGTTACATTCTACCTAATAGAACTCAAATTGGAGGAGCAATATTTGATAAGGTTTACACAGAAGAAATTGAAAAAAGTAATGTAATGAATGGGAAAATTTTGCAGTAACTTTAGATGGATGGAGTAATGTGCATAACGAACCAATAATTTATGTCGCTATAATTGTAGGTTATATTAACATTTTAGTAGAAACAATTAGTACTTCTGGTCATTACCATACTGGTGAATATCTTACACAATTGGCAAGAGAAGCAATAGAATCTGTAACATAAATTTGGATGCAAAGTAAAAAGCTTTGCACTGACAATGCAGCTAATCTGAAATCAATGCAACAAGTATTGTCATCTGAAGGAGATATAATAATAACTTATGGGCATGCTGCTCATATGCTAAATCTATTAGCAAATGACCTTAACATTGAAAATGTGAGCAAGCATGTTATACAGATAATAAAATACATACAAAATAGTCATCAAGCTAGAGCAAATTATAGCGAAAGTGGAGGAACAAAATTACCACTTCCTGCTGAAACATGCTGGAATTTAGTATGTAATTCACTTAAAAATATGTCAATAACTGGAGCATCGTTTTCACAATGTTTGAAAAAAATAGAGACTTGTATCCCACAATTGGTAGAAAAGTAAGTGACATACAGATAAAGTGAAATGCAGAATATTTGTTGAAAATATTAAAACCAATTGGAGTTGCTCTAGATAAGTTGCAAAAAGATCAAACAAAAGTAAGTGACACTGTTGAAATTTTTTAAGATTTCATAAGCATATTATCATTTTTATCAATTGAAAAAAAAAAAAAATTGGAAACTAGATATCTTCTGATTGTCAGTGATGCTCCTTGCAAACACACTAGATCATAGATACTTTGGATCTAATCTTTCTGAAAATAAAAATGAAGCTGCAGTAATGATAATTACTACTTCAGTGTGTGTTTTGCTAAAAAATCCAGTATATGTAATATATTTTTCACGTGCGTCTTAATAATGTTTTTTATTTTGTTAATTTTGTTTGACAAAGTTAACAAAATTTTATTTTACAAATGAAAAACAAAAGAGATTCAGAGTTGTCAATGATTCAACTGCCCATTCAGTGATATAAAATGCGACTATAAGTTTAAAAAATGGTACAATAGCATTTAGAAATGCAACAACAATGTTTAAAAAAATAGTACAGTTGCACTTTCAAACATTAAATTGTGTGTTGGCTTCTTTTTATTAAGTTTAGTAAAATTATATAACGCACTGTAGTGTACTGTATTGTTAAACGAATGGAAGCAAACTGTTGCATTTTCATCAATTTCAATGCCAGAACAACTAACTATCAAGTCTTTTTCCACATGATTAAGACTTGAATTTTGATGATATCAATGAGTTTCACATGTTTGTGACAAATTTCTTTATTTATTAATTCAATTCTTTCTTTATTTAAAATAAATTTATTTAAAATGTTTGTGACAAATTTCTTTATTTATTAATTCAATTGAGCATCTTTCTTTATTATTTATATTTTTATATTATTTTTTAGTTCTATAAGAAATAATTTTGAAATAATTATTATTTGAAGATTTATAAATATAAAATTCTTCATTAAACATGAAGGTTCTATAAAATAAAGATCTTTAATGTGAAATGCAAACAAGGGTATATATATATTAGAACAGTATCTTTAAGCCATCTCAATATATACTTCTTTTTTTTACAGGGCATCAAAAAACTTATAGAAATATATTTTATTAAGTTTTTTTGATGCCCTTCATATATTCAATTTACATTTTATAAAAGCAAACTTTATTAAGAAGACTATTTATCCAACAATTTAAAGTCCCTTGTTTACAAATCTGTCTACAACAAGGGATTTTAAATTGTGAGGTATATTTGTAAAACTAACAGTTTCTGATTACATTAACCATGATTGGTAATTATATTGAATACATTACTGAATACATAAATCATGATTAACTTAATTTAAGTGAAGTCATTTCTCTAAAAAGGTTGTATTTAATATATATATATTTTTTTAATATATTTACAAAAGATGAATATTTTTTGTCTGTCGACAATATTTTTTAAAATTTTCCAACATTATTCCATACAAATATGTCTTTCTGACTATTCTAGACTACCTGATTATTTTTTTCCATAAAATTGATAAAAATTTCTCAAAAAGCACCCTATTTTTAATATCATATAAATACTATAAATATTACATCATATTTTTATTGTTACATAAATTCATATTTTACTATTATCTAAATTATATTTAGCATTATTTAGTATTGTTTACTTATTTATCTACATTGTCTTTGACAGCTATACAAAATCCTTATATGATGTTATTAAAGTTAGTTATGCAACCTTAAGTATATTATAATATTTCTTAATAGAAATGTATAACTTATAAATATTGTCATTAATATTAAAAATTGACTTAAAAGTAGCCCTAAATATGTTAAATTATTTTGTCATATGGTCTACAACAGTTGTGTTTTTAATTTTACTAAATAACAATTTTAATGGCAGATTTTCTATGTATAAAAAAACGTTTTTACATATTTTAACTGTTTCATGTATTGCTTTCAAAAATAATTTTTTTCTACTTTAGGTGGGGATGATAGACGCGTTGTTTTATGGAATTCAAATGAAATAGTTCACAATATAGCCAATAAACCGATTGTCATGAAAAGTACACATCAATCAAATATTTTTTCTACTATATTTGATTGCTGCACAGAACATATTTTTTCATCTGGTAATTTTATATTAAATAAATTTAAATGTATCTGTAATTGAATTTCTTTATTATTATTATTTTTTTCAATAGTTTTTTTGGTTTTCTTTGACAAATACTGATTGGAAACTAGGATTTAGTAGATTAGCAATGGTTTTTTTATGAGTTATTATTTTATTGTCACTAGTTTCCAGTGCTAGTATTTTTGTATGTATTTGATTTTTCCTTTGTTCGTATGCATAGAAGCGTTTTGGATTACGTTTTACATCTTTTGCTAAACATATTTTATAATCATGTGAAGACTTTTAAGTTTGTTTTTTAATTGTTTTATTGACTAATTTGAATTCATTATTCAAGTTTGCATTCTTGAAGTTCATAGCACCATAAACTACGTTTTTTCTTATTAAATTTTCAATTTGTTATTAATGCATGGATTTTGAATAGAACTAGTGAGTTTAAAATGGTGAGGAATATATTGTATGCAAGCTTTTTTGTAAATTTTTAAAAAGTATTCATAACATTGATTTGTAGATATTTTATTGAAGATTTCAATCCAATTTATTTTATTAAATCTATTTAATAAAATAGATTATCTCTTACTGTTGAACTTTTTGTCACGTGAATTAAAAAGGTTATTTTCCCATTTTAAGATGTAATGACTTTTAGAAATTTGTCCCAGTGGAGCAACATATTCAATATCGATTACTAAATCTAGATTGTCACATATTGTTAAATCTAATATATTTGTTGGTTTATCAACAGCCATTTAAAAAGTTGGTTTGCTAACTAATTTAAAGCAAATAATTATTTTATTAATAAATTCTTTGCTTGTTTAGCAGTTTTCTTTTAGTTCGATAGTTCCATCTTCATTCCAAATAATATTCAGGTAATTTAAATCACCAGCAATCATTAAATTGAAGTATTTTCCATTGAACATTTCCTTTTTTGCAGTGTTTATTAATTTATTAATTTAATTGTTTACTACTGTTTGGTGGTCTGTATATACATCCAATTAATATTTTTGTTTTATGATGTACTAAGCCACTCTATATTTGTTCAACTCCTTTATATAATGGTGAAACTACTACTTCATGAGCAATTATCTCATATTTGGTAAAAATTGCAGCACCTCCACCTTGTTTATTTGTTCTATTATAGTAAAAGCAGTTGTAGTTGGTAATATATTAATAATTGAGTCATTTATGAACCATATTTTACAAATAAGTATGATATCTGGTGAATCTATTATGATTAGTTTCAAACTTGCTTTTGTATGCCAATACTTAAGATATATTTTTCAACAAGTTCTATTTAATTTTATCTAACAATATTAAGGTATAAGTTATACTTTTCAACAATAAGTTCATTTAAATTGTCTTTTTCCAACTTACTGAAATTTACTTGAGTCAAATCGTTGTTAGGCGGGTTAATTGAGTTTTTAATGTCTTTTCATTGCTATCTCTGTGTTTTTATTACTTTATCCTTTCGGATACCATAATAAAAATCTCTATTTGTTTTCATTATTTTTATTCCTACATTCTTGTTTCAGTAACTTGGATTTATATCTTTCAGTTTCTGTTAAGTCCGGATTGATGATTGATGATCCACATTTCATACTCTTTTGAGTCATGTAGCTCTTTGCTTTTTTTAATATTGAGTTTCTTTCAGATCAAACAGTGGCAAACATGAATGTTTCTCGCTGTTTGATCTTAACTTAATAATACTTTGTATGCTTACTTAAACTTGCGATTTATTAATGACTTTTTCAATAATTTTTATTATCATCTAACTTTGCTTTGCTTTTGTCTTTTTGTCTGAGGTTTTTATTCCAAAAATTACAATGTTATTCTCTCGTTTTTCTTTTTCCTTTGTTTTACTTGCCACTGTATTTATTATGAGCATTTGTTCCTAATAAATACAGTTGAGATTTCTTTGCTTTATCTGCCCATTTTATGCTGGCATAAGTAGGTGCAGATTTTTTATTTTCCTATTGTCAACTTTTTTTACCAGTTTTTCGTTATCATTGTTTTTCAATCAAACCTCTTAACTCTTTTTATATCGACTCCTGTTGTGCTTTTATAAGTGATAAATTCTGTGATTTGAACACTTGCCATTTTCTTTTTATGTTGAAAAATTTTTTTTCAATTTTTTTCCACTTAAAAAAAATGTCATCTTTAAAAGTCATCTTTAAAAGCTGCAAAGTTTTTTTGAAATGTATATTGTATATATGATATCCATGTATTGTATATATGATTACCATGAAGAGTCAGCAGTGAAAGATAATTTGAGAAAATGTAAAAAGTTTTTATCAATAAAGAAATGTCAAGAGCAGTGCAATAATTATCTGCAGTAGCAACTGCTGCTAATCTGTTTTGTTTGGGTTAAATTCGCTAACCATTGTAAGCCCCAAGCTGTCACGAAAGAAAGATTACATTCAAGATTCTAAAAGATCTACATATGATGACTTCCTCAGCAAATAGAATTACTTTAGATTTTATTACAAAGATCATTCACATTGACAAAAAGCAACATGGGACCAGGGATAGTTTTTGTGGTGATGAAGAAGTTACAGGATAAAAAAAAGAGTGTTATTCGTAAAGGACAACTTTAATACTGCGGTTAGAAAAAAAGGATTTAATAAAATTTGATAACTTAAATGGGTACACCATATAAAAAAAGCTTATGAAGAAGACCAGCATGCGCTGCACAGCTTGTCAGGCGTTATTGATAACCTTCTTTGCTTAATGCACTATAGAATTTTTCTGTTATAAGGTTAATAACTCAACAGTAGAATTAGAAGATCAAAGTTTGTATTAAATTTCAGAGAGTAAGTTATTAGGCTCAAGATGAGGTGTTAAATGTTTTTTAATTAAATATTTTAGGACCTTCCTTACAAAAGTTTCTAATAAAAATGTTAAGAGTGATCTCCAGAGTTTTAAAAAATATTCAGAGTGATCTCTAGAGTTTTTAAAAACTGTTCAGTGTGATCTCCAGAGTTTTTAAAAAAGGTTCAGAGTGATCTCCAGAGTTTAAAAAAATGTTCACAGTGGTCTTCAGAGTTTTAAAAATATTTAGAGTAATCTCCAGAGTTTTAAAAAGTGTTTAGAGTAATCTCCAGAGTTTTAAAAAGTGTTTAGAGTAATCTCCAGAGTTTTAAAAAATTGGAACCACAGATGTTGTTTTCTAAAGAAATCTTTTAATAAATGTTTCATATATGTGATTTAAACGTGTGAAGATTTTTTTCTATAAATAAGTAGCAGTAAAAATGTAAGTAAACAGTCAAATAAATACAATTTACATAATAATAGTATAATTAAGTATTATTATATTAGTATAATAGTGTCTATTAGGAATATGGAAGTGTTCAAATTATGTACCTTATGCTTACAAAGCAAGCACCACCACAAAATACCAGTTCAAAATAGCAAGCAAGATTTGAAATCTATTTGCTTTCTATTTTGAGGTTAAAAAATTACTTATTTAATCTTTCAGATACCTTAACAGCAAAATAAAAAAAGATAGTTTACAAAATTTTATTACAAGATATTAATAATTTGTTTATACATTTTTATAATGTTGACCAGATAATAATATTCTTCTAAACCTTATCTTTTTCATTGTTTTTATTACTTGTCATATAAAATTTATGCAGCTTATTTTAATTACATTTTTTTTTAAATATATAACTTTAATGTATATTATATGATAATATTATATACTAAATAACTTTAATGTATATTAAATAATGTATAGTAAGTATTAAATAATTTTCATTTTTACTTTTAGTATTATTTATTATTATTTTTATATTTTTTTATATTTTTATATAAGGTTTTTTTTTAAAGGTAATGATGAAAAAGTTATTAGACATGACATTGAAAGGTATGACTTTTTTGAGCTTGTGTGTAAAAAGTGTGTGTTTGTGCAAAGTGTAAATTTTTATGCTTCAAATGGTGCTTTTAATGATCCCCAATTTTTTGAGGAACAGTTCTAGTTGAACAATTTAAACAATTGTATCATAAAATATTAAGCAACTTGCAAAATATTTCTTATACATGGTCATAATTAATTGCGGTATTAAGAAAAAACGAGCTCAGTTATTACATAGTGGGTTCCATAAATGTTCTCTTAATTAATAAACTCTCATTTAAGAGAGAGAAGCTGACAGCGTTTCCAAAGCACTGTGTTAAAAAAAGTATGAAATATTTATGAGCATAAGAAAAGTTATTGTTAATGACAATGACAAAAACAACATAGTAGCACAAAATAGCTATAACACAATTAACTATAAAAACTAGTTTTGTGATGTTACCAGTAAACAAAATTATTTTTACCTTCATTACATAGAATTCTAGTTTCTCCTTTTTTCTCATCATATAAATTTACTAAATTAAAAACATGTTTCAACAGTAAATTAAAATCATGTTTCAACAGTAAATTAAAACCATGTTTCAACAGTAAGCAAACTATTAAAGCGACGACAAAAGCAGCTAAAAAAAAAAGGAAAATAATTATGTTTAAATTTATAAAAAAACATAAAGTTTTTTAAATTGAAGACTTTAATATTTTGTTATTATAAATAGTAAAATTCATACATAGCTTGGTGTCCAAAGTAAAAACAAATTAACAGACATTACCGCTCGACAACTTAGTAGCATCACTTGATTGGCAAGAATAACAATGTTGCTCTACACATTGCAAATTAACAGGACTTTTAAAACATCCAAAAATGCAATGCAAACATAAATAAGCTATTAACACATCATGTAACACATAAACAGATCAAAAACTATAAGTTAGGAACTTAATCATTTTTAAACCTAAATAAAAACTAATTATTAATGGTTAATAAATTTAAAATGAAAATGTATAGTCATTAAAAAAACCACAGTAATAAAAATTAAAATACAGTCTTGAGATCATTGCATTAAAACATTACTTTCTATTTTGTTTCTCCAAGGAAATTTTATAGGTTTTTTAAAAAAAGACTTTAATTAAAAAGAATTAATTTTTTTTAAAAAAGTGTTTAGGTTTTTTTCTTCAAAAAAAAAAAATCAAGTTTCATGAGAAAAGACAATATAATGACTTTACTTGTAAAAATTTCATCCGGAATAACAAAACAAAAAATTAAATAAAAACATATATATTCACATAAAATTACAAAAAAACAAAGTAAAACTTTAAATTATGATACGTGGAAAGGCATAATCACTGTTTCTTGATTACATCCAGCAAAAAAATTCCTTAAAATTTTTTCTTAATGTTAAGAGAAATTATACATTCTAGCATTAACCAACTCATAATACAGTTCTGTACAGAAATAATCGCCATAAACACTTTTAGAAAGAAGCAATTGAAAGTATTATATCATCAGTAAAATCAACATTAAAAGTATTAAGAGAAGATTACAATCTAAAAACTAAAATCTTAAATTATTTGAATGATTTACAACTAACATAGGTCATGTCATTTTATTGCAGAACCATTTGCCCTGTCTTTTCCAAAGTTTTAAAATGTCATTCTACTATTGTTATTTAAAATTTAAACAACTTTTTTATTAAAATAATTAGTTTTGATTAAAATATCATCAAATCAAGATAAGAAGCAAAACAAAACTCTGCATTTTGTTGTTAAAAGTTCTGATGTATCAAACAAAAAAAGTTTCTAAAGAGTTGCATATTGCTTTAAGAACAGTGCAGAGCCTTGCGAAATGATTTAAGGACACTGGTAAAATCAAAAGAAAATGTTAAAAAAGTTAAGATGCCTTTGAAAGATAAATTATAAATGTAAATGCATTGGAATGCAAAAATTCACTGAAAATTCTTAGTTTGGCAAACAATTTGTAAATGTGGTGAAAAAAGCTCTTGCTTTGTGACTACAAGAACAATTAACATTGAAATATACATCAAAAAGTGGTTCAAGAAGCATCTTTTGCTGTTTTTAAGATCTGATACAGGTAATCCATTATTTTGGCTCAATTTAGCATCATAGGACAACTATAAACTGGCTTAAAAAACATATTTTTTAAAAAAACATGATTTTGTTGAAAAACACTGTAATCCATCCATTTGTCGCCAGTTATGTCGTATCAAAAGATACTCTCATTTGTCAAAGTATAACTTTTTCAAGGTTTAATGTAAAATTGGCAGATTGACTGGTACATGTCTTATGGGCAGATATGGACAGACTGGTAAAAAAGATTGTTGTGTCTGAGAAAAATCTCCGTCATGATGAGAAATTAAGAGCCATGGTTATTGAATAAAGTTCAATAGATAGTAACAAAATTTTTAAAGAATCTTTTATGTAGTTTATTTTATTGTTTTAAAATATTGTTTATGGCATTTTATTTGTCTGCAATTTATAATTTGTTCTTTTTGCATGAGTGCGTGTATCTGTGGAGATGAAAATTTTTTGGACTTAAAATAGATTTCTGTCAAGTATAGAAAAAGTTGCCACTTTTTTTGTACTAATGACAGTTAGAGCACAGGAATAAGTACAGGTATACAGTTAGAGTATACAAAAGTATCCTCATAATAAGCTTCCAGTTACCCTCTTGTTTTTTTTTGTTAAGGAAAATTAGTTTAAAAATATTGCTTTTCCTTAAATAGGAATTATAAATAATAGATTGTGACTCTCAAAAATTAATATGTAGTCCAATAAAAATCTTTTGAACGTTTTAAAGTTGTAAAAAAGGTTTAAAACATTAAAAAAGATGCAGTTATTAATTAGTTTTTGACAGTTTTTATCACATGTCAATTTACTGGAAAGAGTGGTGTAAAAAATCACTAAGTAAATACAACATCAAAACTTCTAGTTAGCAATGTACCATAGTAACTTAGAAATTTCAGCAGTTAGGTTTAACATTGTTAAATTCTGACCTTGAGTTCCAAAGGCTGATATTGTCTAGCATGTTTAAAGCTAGTTCTACTGCACAACATGCGATTTTACGATCTTTTTTGATGTTGTCAAGAATTTAAAAATCTTCCTTTTGTAAGGTTTTTTCACTGATCCTACAGATTCACCAGCGTGTTCCTTACTAATCTACTAATAGTTAAGTTTTGTTGTTTAAAATGCTTTCTAATGCTTCTGTTAGACTCTCCTTGGTCAGCAGCTTCAGTAATTTGTCTCTGTCAGTCTGCTGTTCTAAAATATTAAATGTGGCCATTTTAATCTTTTTTTTTTAATTTCATTTATATAAATGTTAATGTATACACAAATATACTACTTCTGCCCTAGATTTTTTTACTGTCACAGTTTCTTTTTTTCTGGATTATACATTTTACATTTAAAAATTAAAAAAATGGTTATTTGCAAAAATAGTTATTTTGCTTGTATGTAAACAGTGATGACTTAAACCAACAAGAATAAGAGTGAGCCTGTGTTGTATATATGTGTGTGTTTTTTTTTGTGTAGTATGTGTTTGGGTGTATATTGTTTTACAAGTTATATTTTTGTTCTAAAAAAAAACATGATTCAAGTAAAACACATTTGTTTGTTACCTTGGTATTTTGACTGATTATTTTTAGTTTGAGTGAAAATGGTAGATTTTTATTTGATGAAGCCATATACTCAATAGATGTTTCACTGCATGACCAGCATTTTTTTGCAACAGCAGGAGAAGACGGAACTGTTCAATTGTGTGATGTAAGAAACAATAATGGTAAAATTTTTATTTTTATAATGAAGAAACAGGGGTCAGGAGTGTGGATATTTTTTAACTTTTGCAGAAATTTCTTGTGTTAATTTAAAGTGTTAATTAGAAGACTGGTACACAGTACACAGAAGACTTAATGATCTTATCACAGAACAAGAGTACATTTTATAAAGAAATTTTAAAGAACTGGGCTTACTGTTATGCAATTATGCAATAAATTTCAATAGTGATTTTTAGATAAAGAATCACAGACAATTAGTTTGTGATATTAGAATTTTGTGGTTTGTTAGAATTTTGATTAAGTGATTGAGATACAACTATTATTGACTATACAACTAAAATAAGAATAAAATAAAATATTAAAAATAAAATCAAATAGAACTAAATAAAATTAAAATCAAACTTAAAACTACAATATAAAATTGAAACACAACTACTTTTGATTGAAGAACAGAAAATTTTTATTCATTTTTAGTAAAATTTGGACCTGCTCTTTGAAGGCTGGTTTAGGCTTGGAAGCCAACCAGAGACTGAAGGATCTTGTGAACGTTGAGTGTCTTTTTAAGGTTCTTTTGGTTGTGGTGGATCGGCAGGCTTATCTTTACAAAATCTTTTTGCTAAAAGTTTGAATTAACTGCAGGATAATTTTCTTTGACACACAACAGCATTCTGAGGGTATGTTGATTTTGGTTATACTGCCAAAAAAAACATTCTTTTGGAGAAGCAGAGGTTACTGGTATGCATAGATAGCTTCTTGCGAGGCTAGTAAGACAACTTTCTTTTACCATGCAAAATAACATCAATATTTTTAGCAGTCAAATCCATGTCTTTGTAAATGTTTATTTCCTTTTGTAGCAGAGGAAGTATTTTGGTAGAACATGATGGCTCTTAAGGCATTTATGCAAATATATCTCCTACATCATTTGTAGGATCATCTGTAACAGATGGTTCAAATAATGACTTTTTTTTTCTCCAGTTGCTCATAGAATTATTTAGTTGTTGCATGATTGTTAACCATACATTGCATTGTCAAGTGTTTGATCAGTGTTGTTTTGGACAATGAATAACCTTTATAAAATGGATGCGAAAAAGTAGAAACACAAAGTTAATTAAATGTGAGTTCTTTATAAGGAAATCTTTGATCCATCTCAGATAGGAATGTCTTGATAATTTTACAAACCAGAGAACCTCTTGCTCTTAACATTTTCTTCTCACCTTCAATGTAGAGTGTTACAACATTCTGTTGAAATTTAGCTATTGTAACACTTTTGTCTAATGACAATCTATTAGAGTCTAGTGAGGATCTATTAGATTTGCTGACCAGCAATCAAAATTTTTTTTGCACAATTACAAAGATGGCAGAACATTTTGACTAAAAGTAAACTCTGCTCTCAACATGGATCATATCAGGTAGTTGATCTTTAGATGTATTTTTATGTGGGACTAATAGACCAGCTTTAATCTTATGAATTGAGTTTAGCATCATGTAGTTCAAGTTTCTTAACAAGGACATCATGGTTTCTATGGTTTTTTTTGACTGCATCTATCAGGCAGTTGTTCAAGATATGATCAGCTTAAATCATATGATTTGAATTTTTGATCAATTTACTTTGACCAATAGCACTCTTAATATTTGAAGCTCTATCTGTCACACAAACTCATTTTAGACTTTATTCTGCTAAAACTGGATATTATAATATAAGAAATTATGCTGGTCTTCATTCCAATGTAGTTTTAGCAATCAAAAGATAGCTTCTCTAATTCAAAATCTTTACTTGACATAGTGGATAGTCAGGAATTCATAAGGATCATTGTTTCTTGAAATCCAACCATCATATGTAAAAGCCACCAAACTGCAATCAGGAATATCTTTTTCAATATTTTTTTTTAGCTTCTTTTTATTTATGTATAACATTGACAGTTTTGCTTTTAAAAGTGTATTTAACAACATTCTGATTGGGTTTAGAACATAGATAGTTCAGTACCACCTTAGTACCAGGTCTTTCAAATATACTCAATGACATGTTTGAAAGGAGAACAACAAGTGTAAGGGCTGTATTAAGTTCTATTCTAAATGTCTTTTTTGTAATGGTCACTTTTTTAGCTTGGTGAAATCAGCCAAAGTGGTTTAAATGGACCTTTTCTGAAACTGTGACTCAGATGAGGTAATTTTATCCAACCAACTGTGCATGACAGAAGCAAAGAAGCTTTTTATCAAGCTAAATTTTTTAGTTTTGTCTTTTGCAGTTTTATTAGCTGATTCTTTAGCAACAGCTTCATTTTCTTACTTCATCATTTTAGTGTAAAGTGGTGGATGTTTGTTATAAAGAAATAAATATTACCAGTTTAAACTATTTCCAAACTAGCAAAAAACTGTCGCTCTAAAAGATCTGCCGCTAAACCGCTTTGCTGCTCTGAAAGATAGAAAAGAATAGATAGAAAAGTTTAGATTACAATATTGATAAAATTACAATTTCTTGATAAAAATTTATTGGCAGGGTTATCATTGTTTAATTGTTTTAAAAAAACATTAGTGTCACCTAGCAGAAAAACCGAATATTTTGAAATATGAAAAAAATTGCAAGTAGATTGATAAATTAAAAAAATATTGGAAAATGGTTCTGAAATCATAATAGATTTTTCAAAAATAGAGGGAAATAGTTCTATAATCGATTAAACACAATGTAAGTTGTTTTTAGATTAAAATTTGTTTAAACTAACATTTAACTAATACAATTAAAGTTGGTAATAAAATGTTACAATTTTTATTGTTTTACCTGAAACTAATTGTAGTTATTAATAAATCTCATAAAATTATTTGCTATTAAAATTGCAAAAACTGCAGTTTTTGTTTAAAAATTTCAAGTGTGAAGAGTTCAAGTGTGAAGAGTTCAAGTGTAAAGAGTTCAAGTGTGAAGAGTTCAAGTGTGAAGAGTTCAAGTGTGAAGAGTTCAAGTGTAAAGAGTTCAAGTGTGAAGAGTTCAAGTGTGAAGAGTTCAAGTGTGAAGAGTTCAAGTGTGAAGAGTTCAAGTGTGAAGAGTTCAAGTGTGAAGAGTTCAAGTGTGAAGAGTTCAAGTGTGAAGAGTTCAAGTGTGAAGAGTTCAAGTGTGAAGAGTTCAAGTGTGAAGAGTTCAAGTGTGAAGAGTTCAAGTGTGAAGAGTTCAAGTGTGAAGAGTTCAAGTGTGAAGAGTTCAAGTGTGAAGAGTTCAAGTGTGAAGAGTTGTGAATTTTCATTGAGCAAATTGCTATTTATTGCGAGTCAATTTTCATTAAAAAATTTATTTAACGCAATTATATTTAATTGCTCAATCAAAATAGATTGTTTTTTTACTTATTACCAATAGAGTAGTGCCTGTGCTTTGGAAGTTTATGCTGTTTTCCTGTTGTTTATATGGCTAGAGTAGGCTTTGAACCTCTTAATCCATCTGGCCTCTTCATTCTGATGCCAAAATGTTTACCACTGCAACATGAATGCTTAGTTTATCATTCATGCATGGTATGAAATCAAAAGTTTGGGCAAAAGTTTTATTCTGGTGGTTACTTGATAAGTTCACCAGGGTAGTAGTGCATTCACCAGTATTTACAGTAAATACTTTAGTTATTGCTAATCTGTGTTGCAGAAAATTAAATTGGATTTAAAATTCAGTTGCATTCAATTGCATTCACAGTTGGATTGTCTGAATATTTGACTCCTGTTCTTGGATTAGATTTCAATTTGTGAATCAACTTTAAATTGATTAAAGATTCAAATTTAATTTTTTTTCTTTTTTATTAATTTTAGTAGTCAAAACTAAAAAATGTTTAACAAAAGGTTTTGACTTTAACTTAAAAAGAAACATTTAAAACTTAGGACTACAAAAATGAGATATAAATTTTATTTTTTCTTCTGTACTCCTCATCCCTGCTAACGAGCACTTTTTAATGTTTTTATTGCTTGAATTATATGCTTAATTGTTTTGAGCTGCTCTTTTGTCTTTCTATTTTCTCTATAATCTCTACTGACTACCATAACATAATATAAAATGAATAAGTAACAAGGTATATTAGTTAGTATATTAGTAAAATGAAACAAGGTATATTACACCAAGAATGTGATATATTTGGTTCTTGCAACTTTCAGTATTAATACAACTACTTTCTATATTATAACCAAATTATTATAGTTGTGTTTACTGAAAAAACCTGAAACTTTTTATTTAGTGTATTTTTAATTATTTTTATTTAATTTATCTTTAATTAGCTCTTAGTATGTGGTATAACTTTTTTTTATTTTATATATATATATATATATATATATATATATGCGGTAGTGGTAGAGCGCTCGCCTCATAAGCGAAAAGTTCCGAGTTCGATCTCCACCATGTCCCTGGTAGTACCGCGCTCAACTTGTTTCTCTGCCCAGTGGCCTTGTTTGTCAAGGTTCGTGTTTCAGAATTATAGAGTTGAGAGAGGGTTATAACCACAAAAAAAAAGGTAGCCTCCTTGACTGTAGCAGCCTTCTCAGCCTTAGGGAAGAGAATAGTAAAAAAAAAGAATTAGAAAATTGAAATCAGGAACAATCAGGTCGGCAATAATTTGCTGACTCAAATGCAGCAAATTATTGCCGAGGCCAGCATCAGGTTGGCAAAAAATATTTGAAGCTTTTACCATAAAACATAAAAACAAGGTCGAGGCGTGTATATATATATATATATATATATATATATATATATATATATAGATATATATATATATATATATCAAGCCATCCCAGGAACGGCGTGCGGTTGCACGCCTTGTTCCTCCATGTTTAAAGTAAATTTTTTAGACTAACTGACCACGGTAGTTCACACCTTTTAACTTATAAAGCGTTTCAAAAAATCATGGCAAAAAGCTAAACTTTTTTTACTAAGAAAAAAAATAAGGAATAATCTTAAATAAGGAAACAAAGTTGTAACAAAATATCAAGTTTAATTAAATAAACTAGCAAATTTATCACTTAAAAAAAGTAAATTAAAAAAAGAATACTAAAGTTATATAAAAATTTTTTATAAAATTTTTATACAACTTTAGTTTTCTTTTTTTTTAAAGTCATTGTTGAAAAAAACTTCTTTTATAATGATTTAACAACAATTGAAAGTTTTGATATGCAATCTATTCACGATTTTTATCAGTCAAGAAACTAATTTGCCATGTACGCTAAAACTATAAGAAATTTTATTACTTTTTTTTTCTTACGTTTATTTGTTTATTATGTTTATTTGGTTATTCGTTTTTAAGTCTTTTTGCTTTTAAAAATGTTTTTTCTCAATACTTATATAATAGGAAAATAAGAAAATAAGTTAGTATTTATTTGTAAAAAATATTATTTGATTAATAAATTTTGTTAATGACGAAATAAGTTAAATAAAAGAATAATATAGTTTCTTTAATAAATGTATTTACCGCATTTGATGCACGTATGAAATTATTTCTTTTACACTGCCCAACTTCTAATGTTAATCTTTCTAGACATTATGAACATAACGATTGCTCTGTTTAAAAAATGTATTTAAAAACTTAAACAAAAGTTTTAAATAGGCTCCTAAAAATTACGTTAAGAAAGTTCAGTATATTAACAATGCCCAAAAATTTTACAGCATCGTTTCATTTTTTTACATGAAAAACTTGTTAAAAAAAAATTAAATTTTTCACAAATAAATAGTAATTAGTTTTCTCGCTTTCCTATATATATATATATATATATATATATATATATATATATATATATATATATATATATATATATATATATATATATATATATATATATATATATATATATATATATCAAAAAATCAATTATATATATATATATATATATATATATATATATATATATATATATATATATATATCAAAAAATCAATTATATATATATATATATATATATATATATATATATATATATCAAAAAATCAATTATATATATATATGTATATATATATATATCAAAAAATCAATTATATATATATATATATATATATATATATATGTGTGTGTGTGTATATATATATATATATATCAAAAAATCAATTATATATATATATATTAGGGTGATTCATATTT
Organism: Hydra vulgaris; assembly: GCF_038396675.1. Taxonomy (NCBI): domain Eukaryota; kingdom Metazoa; phylum Cnidaria; class Hydrozoa; order Anthoathecata; family Hydridae; genus Hydra; species Hydra vulgaris. The sequence continues at coordinate 21,102,544 of NC_088928.1, read as the reverse complement.
GATGAACTTTTGAAAATCAAGTTGGTCCTACCTGGAATGGTTGACCAATAATATAAAAATAATTTTAAGCCCAAAAATTTTAATGTCACGTGACTTTAGAAGTCCCCGCCAGTCAAATTTGTGTATAAAAACATATCAAACTTCAGGGGTCTGGCGGGGACCTTTAAAATCAACACGGAAAGCCAACTTTTATTCTATATGGTATATTTTAGACTACTTATTTATAATAGGGTAGGACCAAAAAGAAATACGGTGGTATTTATTCCACATGATGCGGAGAAAGTGGCGAAAAAACGTTTTTTTTACATAAAATGACGCATTACTATGTATAACTGACGCTGGTTTATTCATCATATTTAGGCCAAATTTTGAAAATTAATATTAGATCTAAGCATTAATAATGTTTATATAGAAGGGGCGTGTCAATAGCTACCCGCCCCCCCTCACCCTATTATTGGAGATTTATACCCCCTCTATCCCTTCTTTGTTAGAAGGGGGGGGGCGAAGTTATTTAAATTTTATTATAAATCATAATTTTTAAAATTACTTTATTTTCTTTAGCAAAAAAAAAACATAATTTGGCAATATAAATATTAAAATCATGACATGTAAATATAATATAATATATTGCAATGCATAAATATAGTATATAAATCATGTTTATTTTTTTCTCTGCTTTCCTAATGCTTCATACGCTAGCTTCAACTGTTCCTTGGTTTCTGACCCACGGAAGTGATCTCGTCTTTGCTGCACAGCTAGTATAAGTTGTTGACTCATTGTGACATCATCCTCATTGTGAACATTGTTCACAAACTCTGATACAAGTTTTACAGCCCTTTCAGAACAATCGTTCACTACTTCAAGTTTACTTACAAAATTGGAGAATGTTTTGAACTGGTCAACATAGCACCACATAGGAGCAGGACAGTTTAACCAAAGTTTGTCCTCCATTCTTGTCAGGTTTAATAAACTGAAGATAAACCAAGAGTTCTCTTCAATTAATGGAGCAAGTCCTGGTGGCACTACTTGTTTAAATTTTAACTCGTTTATCAAGTTTAACTTCTCTGAATGCTGAAAATAATCAGGAACTGGTTTGGAGAGTAATGTTTTTGTGATGTTTTCTTTCTCCACATCAGGAAGGGTAGGGTCTAGGAGAGCAAGTGGAACGAAAGTTTCATCTAAGTACCAGGTGCCTCTCTTCATTGACATCATTGTACTTTCAATTCCGTTTAGAACTCTCTTGGAATCAGTGTCGCGTTTCTCTACATATTCTTTGTACTGCACCATTTGCCAATAGGCTTTTACATCCTGAAATGGTGCCGCTAAGGGCAATGAGGTTCTCAGAAACCAGACAGAATAGAAAATCGAGATAAATTCTGCCATTGTCTTCAACTCTTTATTTTGGGCAGCAGTCAAATCATAGGGCAGATGTTTACTCAATATCTGAATCTTCAAGTAGTAAATGGCTTTGGACATGAACCTAGCATGAGAAACACAGCCTGGAGCTCGAACTTTGAAAAATATTTTAGGATACAGATACATCAGGGAAAGTTCCAATAACTCCCTATAATCCCCTCTTGGAAATATGTCATTGTTTAATGCATCTTTGCAAAACTGGATAGTTTCCTCAATCTGGGTTGCCAAGAAAGTATTGCTGATGAAATTGATATCAAACCTTGTTAAATTGGAAGAATCGACAGTTTCCTTGATGTCATTCCAGTTTGTCTGAAACCGTTTGAACATTAAATTTTCTGGAGCTGCTGTTTTGCCTGAGGTAATCTGCTCCCAAAAATGTTTGAGATGAAGTTCATATATATGCCTTCTGCAGGCAAGCTCTAATAAAATACATTCCTGTCTTTGACTGAACCTAATATTGGTTCCTGAATATCTTCCAGTATTTGTGGCAGTTGTGTCAAAACATAGTCCCTTCACACCGTCATGTATTCCATAATCTTCCAGTACATTATACAAAGCTTCATACTGAGCAGCTCCAGTCCCATGCTCCATTGCTGGAATTCCAAGAAGCTTAATATCTCCATCAATATTAGCTGAAACAGCAAACCTGTCTCTTTTTTCTTTTTTCCCATTAGTAATATCTTCAATAATTTTGCCATCAAAGTGCGCTATTATAGGGAAAATTGCTTTCTCAGCAGCTTTTTTAACCTCTATTTTGAGCTTTGCAGCATTTTGCTGGATGGTTTTCTTTTGTGCCCGCCAAATAGTAGATTGAACTAACAACCAAATCTGTACACACATGCAGCAAATCTCTGGAGGAAATATTTTTGGAAACTGAAGTCATGGCAATATCTTTTACAAAATCCTTGGCTAACTGTGGCGTGTCATTACTTGGACCTGGCTGATCGAAATCAAACGAACAATCTGAGTCTATGCTGGTATTTATATCACTGGTTTCTGAGGAAAACTGAAGCTCTGTAGTAAAATCATCTCTCTGAGAAAACTGTTCAACACTGTGTACTAACTGTGGATGTTTTAATCTTCTCTGTTCTCTCTTAATTATCCGGTTATAAAGTTTTTCTTTTTTACCAAGAGTCATTTTGCGACTGGTCTTTTGATCTCTCAAAAATTTCATATCGGTACAATACGATTCCTTATTAAGACTAGTCTTCTTTAGAATATCTTGTATATTTGGTTTAGCAATCCAGAAAACCTTCTTTCCTTTTTCTTTGAAATCTTGTCTAGCTTCTCCTGCTTCTTTTGAGTTCTTACACTTACTTTTCTTTAAATTCTCCCAGCTGTTGATCAGATCAGCGATATGCTTCCTGTAATAATATATATAACAGGTTTAGAAAATATTATATTATTCAAGTTTTGTGTAGTGTTTATGGTAACCTGTCCCTTTAATTTGAATTAATTTTTGTTTGGCCTACCTTATAAATGAGTCAGTGAGTATCCCATCCTTGTATCCTTCGTCTATCCATGGTTTCTTAACTGCGAACATAATGCAGTTTTCAGGACAGCTACTAAGACCAGAACACTTTGCTGTTTGACGACCAATGGTACAAGCAATCAGCTTTTTTGTTGGAGTTATTTTGTCTCCAGATCTTCTAAACTGAAAGTAGAGAATAATGTCTGTATTTGTTGAAAACATTATTTCTGAAAGATTTTCTTTAAGATCCTCTTCTTCAAAAAGATATGCCCTTGTTTTAAGTCTTGTCGATCTTGGCATCTTAGTTTCTAAACAGTAATTTGATTTATAAAAACAATTGATATTCATTCTTTGTTTAAGTCACATGTATTTTACAATAATAATTTCATATATAACCGCAGATAGTATACCTTTTATTTTCTGTGTGTTATAGATAAATGTGTGTGTACACAGAATGTAAAATTACGACAATATGTCTTCAGCAAATACGACAATATGATACGAATACGAATATGAATAAATATTCCAAAATAAGAATCAAAATGTAATCATAATTTAATGTTTATATTGTCTTTTTTTGCTAAAGAAAATAAAGTAATTTTAAATATTATGATTTATAATAAAATTTAAATAACTTCGCCCCCCCCCCTCCTTCTAACAAAGAAGGGATAGAGGGGGTATAAATCTCCAATAATAGGATGAGGGGGGCGAGTAGCTATTGACACGCCCCTTCTACATAAACATTATTAATGCTTAGATCTAATATTAATTTTCAAAATTTGGCCTAAATATGATGAATAAACCAGCGTCAGTTATACATAGTAATGCGTCATTTTATGTAAAAAAAACGTTTTTTCGCCACTTTCTCCGCATCATGTGGAATAAATACCACCGTATTTCTTTTTGGTCCTACCCTATTATAAATAAGTAGTCTAAAATATACCATATAGAATAAAGGTTGGCTTTCCGTGTTGATTTTAAAGGTCCCCGCCAGACCCCTGAAGTTTGATATGTTTTTATACACAAATTTGACTGGCGAAGACCTCTAAGTCACGTGACATTAAAATTTTTGGGCTTAAAATTATTTTTATATTATTGGTCAACCATTCCAGGTAGGACCAACTTGATTTTCAAAAGTTCGTCAAATATGAACCACCCTAATATATATATATATATATATATATATATATATATATATATATATATATATATATATATATATATATATATATATATATATATATATATATATAACATTATTTGGTTGCACTCGTTTTGTCCGATACTGTATGTATGTACGTGTTTATGTATGTATGCATCTACTTCTCATTCTCTCTCTCTCTCTCTCTCTCTCTCTCTCTCTCTCTCTCTCTCTGTATATATATATATATATATAAAAAGATATATATATATATATATATATATATATATATATATAATATATATATATATATATATAAATATATATATATATATATATAAATATATATATATAAATAGGGTCATTTCGGATAAAGCGAGCCAATAAAACTAAAATCAGTGTGTATTAATAACTATGTGAGATATCTTAATACTTCTTGTACTAAAAAACTCTATAACAGATACCTAAACTATGATATAATGTAAAGTGAGCCACACTAATATAAAGTGAGCCAAGTAAACTATATATGATACATAGGAAAGGCTCGCTTTATATTAACAAATTTATAAAGTGAGCCACCATTATTGGTAAAGCGAGCCAATAGCTTATATGATTATTCTAAAGTGAGCCATTTAGCTTTTATTTCAGACAAATAATATTTACTATATTAATATTAACTTTATTACCTACGATATAGTAAACTGGTATTAAAAGTTTGCAAACATTAACCTCAAATGCATACAATGCAAAAAATTTAAAGAACAAAAGCAATATAAAAATGTCAGGGACTAGTCTAATAAAAATAATACTGCTAAAGCTGCAGATAAATGATGCAGTACAAAATGCAAAATATCAAGTCTTAACTAGAGTTAATTTACTTAGTTGTTGTTTGAACATAATCAGCACATAGCTGTCCATGCACGGTTATTTCGATACAGCTCTCATGTAACCAATCACGGCACGCGTCACACTCAATCCATTCATCATCAATGAGAGGATCAATTGCTTCACCATATGCAAACTCACAATATTTGCAAATGTCCTCTTCTTTTTGTTTCTTTTTTTTTTTGGATTCTTTCTTTTTCTTTATAACCTTCTGTTTAACAGTTTTCTTCTGTTTCTTTTCTTTGCTGGTCTCTTTCTCTTTAGCTGCTTTTTTTGTTATTGGTTTGGTTCTTTTTTGAATAAATGCTACATTTTCTTCTGATGTCAATTCATAAGATGGTGGTTTCTTACGTGGCCGACTGCTTTGTGGTCGATCTCTGTGTGGCACTGGCATCAAGTTTTCGAAAGACACATCGAGGTCTGCTTGTTCAATTGACACAATTGCATTTTCATCAGTGGTAGGTAAACAAGTACTACCAGCAATATCAGTATTGACATGTTGCTCATGCTGCTTATCTAGGCGAGTATTAGAATTAGATGCATTAATATTATCTTTATTAGCTGTATCAACAAGTTTAGCACTAGAACTATTTGAAATATCTGGCAATTGCATTTCATTCAGATTAATTATGTCAACGGATTCGGTCACAGAAATCAACTGCAAATTCATAGCTGCATTAGGTACAGGTGGCTGTTCAATACTCGATCGCAGTGGCAAACAAGAATTTTCAATATTTGACAACATATTGGGCTGAGAATCCAATGGCTTGGTTTACCTGAATGCCCTTGGCTCGGTTTATCTAACAGTTATGCAAAACCGAGCCAGGTTGAAAATTCGATTAAAAAACTTTATCATCGCTCAAATACATATCAACACTGTATTTTTTGAAATAGTTTCTCATATTACTAATATTACAATCATATTTACTATAAATAGTGTCAAATATGAAATACTCACTTTTCTTAATTGAAGCTAAACAAAATATAAGGTCTTAAAGCGAAAAAACGTTTTGTTACTACTCGAATGATTATAATTATACCACCGCGAAAATAATTGCTTAGCAACTGTTTTTAAAATATTCATTAGACTTTAAAATGAATAACTAATATCCAATAAATTGTTATAAATCGAAAGCATAATTTGATTTCGTAAAATTGCAATATTTAGGCGACCGGCTCGCTTTTTCCGAAATGACCCTATATATATATATATATAAATATATATATATAAATATATATATATAAATATATAAATATAAATATATATATATATAGATATATATATATATATAAATATATATATATAAATATATAAATATAAATATATATATATATAGATATATATATATATATAAATATATATATATATATATAAATATATGTGTATATATATATATATATATATATATAAATATATATGTATATATATATATAAATATAGATATATATAAAAATAAATATATATATAAATATATATATATATATATATTTATATATATATATATATATATTTATATATATATATATATATATATATATATACATACATATATATATATATATATATATATATATATATATATATATATATATATATATATATATATATATATATATATATATATATATATATATATATATATATATATATATATATATATATATATATATAAAGGCGCAAAATAAAAAATCTAAGGAACCTTAACTTTTACATAACTTATTTAAATTTTTTATATGATATAATTGAACTTTTATAAAATATTAGCTTAATAAAACATAAAAGAACTTTAATTTAAAAAGATTTTTGTAATTTATTACCCCCTAATGCTTTACAATGCATGAAGATGTTTTTAAAATTACTAATTTTAATTGTTTTCTTGATAAATCAATTTTAAATAAATGGGATAATGATAAATATAGTTTAATATAAATTTCTAAACAGGTTCATAACATTCTTTGTTGCAATGACTTCACAAATAGTGGCGAAATTTTTCGAGATTTTTTTAAAAGATTTAATAAAAAAACATTTAATTTAAAAGTTAAAGAAGAAAAGAAAAAAAAAACTAGTAATAAAAAAAATTTATTAAAATAAAAATACAATAAAAACTTTAATCAAGTATATAGAAAGCAACCATTGATTTGTAATGATTGTTTGTCAATTGTTATCTTGCTCTATAAACTTCATCTTTTCTTTCAACTCTAATAGTGGTTGCTTGCAGCCTTGTTGGGAGCGAAGATATTGAAAAAATAATAATTGTTATTATTATTATTAATAATTAGTAATTTTACTGTAAAATGAAACTAAAAATATGTAAAAAAATAAAGATTACCTCATATAAAATACGCGACAACAAAGTGAATTAAAAGTAGCTTGTGATAAACAATAAAAATATGATAAATACAATATAAAAATTCATTTGGAGATAAAATGAAAAATTCATTGGCGATAAAATGGAAAATGTTGAAATGGAATTTGTAAACTTTGAAAGCTGTAATCGAAGTGGGTTAATCTCTTAAAAGTTTATTAGATAGGTTTTCTAACAATTATTTGATCAATTAAGAAGTTAATTGCAACAAGAATCACGATTAAGGTGAAGTAATTATTTCTTGTACACATCAATTGTAGGTATAAATATCAAAGTTGTAGACAATCTTTACTACCTGTTTAAACCTTAATTTTTGTTTGCCTGTTCAGCTCTAGCTTCATTCTACATTGCTCTCCAAATGTCACAAATAGCTACTAATTGTGAAAGTAAGCTTTCCATATTTGAAACTTCCATATCTAAAGTTGCGTTACTGGCTTGAATGACTTTGTTGCAAATATCAACAGGAATTAATATTCTAGTTATTGAAGTAATATTATTTAAGCAAGTCTTCCAAAGCCAGCTTTACTTCTTGAAGGTGAAAATGGTTTGTAGCTCACCTTCAAATGAACATATTTGGTGCATTGTCATAACTTTGAGCGCTACAATCAGTGAAATGAATAGCATTACTCTCTAACATTTTTGTAGATTTACATAATAAAAAACAAAATATTGAAACTCAACATTAATCAGTTTTATCAAAAAATCTTGTATCTTTACCCAGTGGCGTAGCTAGGGTTTCTGGTGCCCAAGGCAATGCTGAAAATCGGCGCCCCCTGAACAAGACATGCGAACTAAAAAAAAACACCTAATAATTCCAAGTATATAACAATTTTAATAAAAAATGTAAATGCTAATCATAATTCAAACTCAATTTAACTCATGTTCCCAATTACGTATCCATTATGGTTCATGTGAATTAGTTATTGAAAGTGACGGATGGTCAACCAGATCCAATTATCAATAACTATTTATAAATTATAATTTGATCTTTCTGGCTTTAGCTGCAGCAAAATTATCTATTATGTTGTCAAAGTCTAGAGTTTATGGGTTTATGGCTTATGTCATTTGAAAAGACTTTCAAGAAGTTCAACCAATTCTATGACTCCTTCAGAAATTACTTTAAAGCTTCTGCTTTTGCACTCCATCTGGTTTCTGCTTCCCATTTAACAGTGATCTTAACAGCATTTTTTGATTGCTCCCATTGCAGAGTCAAATGAAAAAAAACCAGATAAATGCTTAACTGTTCCAAAAAATGTTATGACTATAGGATCTATTTTAGCAGCATGAACTCCAACCAAGTTCAAACTGGTTGCAGTTCATGCTGCTATCACAGTTTGTAATCACAGTTAACAAACAATACCCAAGAATTTTGGTCACATATTTGTTGTTGAAGCCCAGAGATATGTCCTGTCATCACAGCAGCGTTGTCGTAACATTGGGATCTACTATGTGCCAGTGGTAGGTCGTCCGATTTAATTTTCTCAGTAATTAAATAAAAAACAGTTTTAAGAGTTGCTGCATTTTTGGCATGGATTTCAATGTATCCAAGAAATGACTCTCTGATCACAACATTCTTGGTAACAAAATCAATGTACACAAATCTTATTACTTTGGATAACTGCTCTTGATGTCCCAGATCAGGAGTCAAATCAAGTAAGATACCAAAATACTTGTGTCTCATTGTGCAACTCATTCTATTATCTCCTAATGAGGGTACAGCTCTAAAACTCAGTTTTATGGTTCTGAGGCCGACTAGTAGTCAGGTTTCCTGAACTCTTTAGTAGCTCTCAGAGAGGCTGATTCCATCAACAGCTAAAAAATATCAAAGTATTAACAGTGCCATGTTGCGCATGGATGGTGTCCCTGTTTGTCTGTGTGCATTGCAGAGGCCACATTTGGAGCCCTTTGTTACAGCTTAGGGTTTATTAGTAGTAATGAAGCAATTGCTTGGGCTATTAAACGGTGTTCTGAGTACTATCTTTGCTTTGAGTCAAGTTCTTCAATCTAATTTTAAAATGAATAAAGTACCAAAAACTATAAAACACAAAAAACCATCATCATCACCAAGTTCTCTAAACCTATCATTCACTAATATTTGTGGTCTTTGAAGTAACTTTTCTTCTGTTGAGTCTTATCTCTTGCAAAGTTCACCAGACCTACTTGCTCTTTGTGAGACTAATTTGAGTTCAGCTGTCTCATCTTGCGATCTTAGTGTTGATGGTTATCTTCCTTTAATTCATAAAGACTCCAATAGTCACATGCTTAACTTGGGCATTTACATTCGTAAGAATTCACCCATTTGTCGTGAAACTAGATTTGAATCCACAGACTATTCTTTCATGTGCTTTCGTTTAGCACCACTTCACTCTATTGCCTTTCTATTTGTTCTATATCGCTCTCCTTCATCTCAAGACTGCACTCTTTTTGATGTTATTTCTGATGATATTGACCAAGCCCTCTCTCTTTATCCATCAGCTAATATAGTTGTTGTCGGTAACTTTAATGCTCACCACTCTGAATGGCTTGACTCTAGTGTCAGTGACTCTGCAGGCTTTAAAGCCCACAACTTTTGATTTTCACAATCCCTAACTCAAACACTTAACTTTCCAACTCACTTTCCTGATAACCCGAATCATTTACCTTCTCTACTCGACTTATGTCTTGTTTCTGATCCTAGTCAGTGCTCAGTTTCTCCTCATTCACCCTTAGGTGCTTCTGATCACAGTTTGTTTTCTCTAAAACTAATATCTTATTCTTCTTCATCACCTGAATCCCCCTATTATCGTACCTCTTACAACTACAGTAAAGCTGACTGGGATTCTTTCCGTGATTTGTTTCGTGATGGCCCTTGGTTAGAAATCTTTTGTCTTCCTGTCAACAAATGCGCATCTTACATAACTTCGTGGATTCAGGTTGGCATGGAATCTTTTGTTCCCTCTCGACGATTCCAGGTCAAGCCTCACTCTCCTCCATGGTTTTCCTCACACTGTGCTGCTGCGATTGCCAATCGAAACCGTTACTTCTATATTTATCAGCAAAACAATTCTCCAGAAAACAGACGTCTGTTTATTACTGCTAGAAACCATTGTAAAAAGGTTTTGTCTAACGCCAAAGCCCGCTATTCTCAGGTCATGAAATCTCGTATCTCATCTCAAAAATTAGGCTCTCGTGACTTCTGGAGAATCTTTAATAGTATCAATAATAAGGGCAAATCTTTAATTCCACCTCTCTTGTATGGTTCAAACTTTGTCACCTCACCTAAAGACAAAGCTGAATTGTTTGCTAAAAACTAAAGTGATATCCTGCCTAGACTCTTCTACAGCTTGTGGCCCGGAGAACATACCTGTTATTGTCTTGCAGAAGTGTTCTCTGGAGCTGTTGTCTATACTTTCAAAACTATTTAACAAGTGCTTATCAGAGTCTTGTTTTCCAGCCTGCTGGAAAGCGGCATCCGTTATCCCTATCTTCAAAAATTCTGGAGAGCGATCTGATTTGTCTAACTACCGTCCCATTAGTCTTTTTCCTATCATAAGCAAGGTTTTTGAATCTTTAATTAACAAACACTTAATTTCTCATCTTGAATCTAATAACTTTCTGACCATCAATATGGATTTCGTTCTTCTCGTTCTACAGCTGATTTGCTAACAGTAATAACTGATAAGTTTTAAGGTGCATTAGATAAAGGTGGAGAGGTTAAGGCCATCGCTCTTGACATTTCAAAAGCTTTTGATAAAGTTTGGCATGCTGGTCCACTCCATAAGCTTTCTTCTTATGTTGTATCTGGCAACATCTTTAAGATTATTGAATCCTTCCTTTCCAATCATAGCATAAAAGTTGTTCTCAATGGACAGCACTCTTCTTCTTATTCTGTAAGTTCAGGGGTTTCTCAAGGTTCTATCCTTGGCCCAATACTCTTTTTAATTTACATCAACGATCTTCCAGATATTCTCACATCTAAGGTGGCATTGTTTGCTGATGATACTACCATTTATTCTTGTCGTGATAAGAAACCAACACTCTCTGATTGCTTGGAGGGGGCATTTGAGCTTGAAAAGGATCTCACTTCTGCTACAGCATGGGGCTCACAGTGTCTGGTGAACTTCAATACAGATAAAACTCAATTTTTTTCAGCCAATCGTTATCGCAATAATTTAGATCTTCCTATATTTATGAATAGTGATGTACTCAATGAGTCTACTCTTCATCTTCTAGGATTAATTCTTACTTCCAATCTTTCTTGGGAACCATATATCAAATCAGTTGCAAAATTAGCATCTGCTAAGGTTGCATCTCTTTATCGAGCTCGTCACTTTCTTACTCTGGATTCTATTCTCTATCTCTATAAATCTCAAATCCGGCCTTGTATGGAATACTGTTGCCATATCTGGGGCGGATTTTCTAACGATGCCCTTTCTCTTTTAGACAAGGTGCAAAAACGCATTGTAAACACAGTTGGACCTGCTCTTGCAGCCAACCTCTAACCATTATCACATTGTCGTAATGTTGCTTCTCTTTCTCTTTTCTGCAAATACTATAATGGGCACTGCTCTAAAGAGCTAGCATCTCTTGTGCCATCTACTAAAATTCATTCTCGTGTTACTCGTCATTCAATTAAGTGTCATCCTTTTTCTGTGACTGTTCCTAAGTGCTCCATATAATTTGCAATCTTTCAAGTTGTTCGTCAATCGTTATCTTGCTCTACAATCTTCATCTTTTCTCTTTCAGTAACTTCCAACTTTAATTAGTGGCTGCTTGCAGCCTTGTTGGAAGCGAAGATGTTTAAAAAAAAAAAAGTTCTTTTAATACTGGTGAGGAGCTTAAATCTCTAACAGTACAGGTAAGCATGATGATGAATTCATTTTGAATGTCTGGAGACAGATAAGAGATGGACCCTGGATTTACTTTAGCATACTGTAGATGGTTTGCAGTGAGAAGGTCATACTCAGCAAGGAGTTTCAAAAGGGTCAAGAAAGTTTCCAATATTGGCTCCTTCATCAGCAGTACTAAGTTTTTCTCTATGACCACATAAAGCCATGTTCTGAGAAGCAAGAACTTTAATACAAGAAAAAATTCTTTTTAAGATATTTTGCCAGTGTTACTTTTCAGATTCAATTTAAGCTTCGAGTTCTGAATCTATTCCTTTTCCATAAGTTATTCTTTGTTCAACTTCTTTCCATATAGTAAATGATTTGCAGTGACAGGGACTGTGTTGTTTGGTCAAAATTTAAAAAGCCAACATCAAGAAATGACAATACAGCAGGAATAGAAAGATCTTCAACCATTTCTTTATTTTTACCATCACTGTCATTAAAAGGATTTGGATGTATCTTCACCTCCTTGGTCCATTGAGTTTTCTTCATTTTCGACAAACAATTGATAAATGTCTTCATTCTGCTGTCATCTTAAGATTCTGATTCACTTTCTGCATCTGTTTTCGCTTTCTTTGAATATAAAAACTTGCTCATTAATTCTTTGGACTTTAATGCCTCTTTCTCATCATTTTTTTGTTTTTTTTCAACGCTGAGCCTCAATTAGTTTGAGTTTTGGCATTTCTGAATTCAAAAAATAATATTGTGATGATTAGGATTAGTTTCTCTACTTAAATATTATAAAATTATAATTTGTAGATTTTAAAATCTTTGTAAATTAAAGGCAGAATTCTCGGAGTCAAACTCGTTTACATTTGTCATACATTTTTGTGGTCTTAACTGCTTTAAACAATTTAAAAAAAGTCACGTTTAATGTTTGGACATGAACGATGATGCTGTACAACAATTTAAGTGTTGAAATTTTGTCATTTTAGAATATGCTAACTCTCAAAATTGTATAACTCAGTTTTAGTATGATATTAACACTTACCTTTCGCAATGATAATTTTAGTTAAGCTGAAATGTTTATATTTCATATTGATTTATATTTAAATATTTATGTTAAAAACTCATAAGTTTCATCGTAATTTTAGGTTGAGTTTGTACTACTAATACATATGTATGTAATGCTAGCTCAAATGTGTTTGAGTTCGAACGTTCAAACTTTAAGCCAAAATTTCAATGTTCAGGTTTGAACTTTTTTCTCTTAAAAGTTCGAACTTTCAGAAAAAATGCTTTTACGGTCATTTCGATAAATACAGCTGAAGTATAAATAAAAATTAGTGTTTTAAAATTTGTTACATTTTTTGAAAGCAATGTTCTTTCCTTTTTGATTTATTTGTAGCTATTTAAATTTTAGAAAAACAGTGTTTATCTGACCACTCTAAAAATACAAACAGAATAACGTCACGTGTAAAATTTGCACTTCAATTCAGAATGCGTCAGTTTTTTTCCCGTTAATTAAATTTAAATCAGTAAGTAATTAGTAAAGTAAATTAAAATTAAATGAACAGTAACCGTTTGACCACTGTTTATTTACGTTTTGAAAAAAATAAAAATAAAATAAAAAGTAAAAACATGGCTTATTTCAAAGACGTCAGCACATTTGGAAGATTTGAGCTTTGGAATTATTTTAAATTTTCTTGGGGTTGCTTGTTACTGGTGGTTCCGGTTCTGGCTGACTGGCTCTTGTTCTTGAACTTGCTCTTTAATTCAGCTGTGTTACTGTTAGTCACTGAGCAGTTATTGGCCAGAGTGGCGCCCAGGGCAACCATCCCACCCGTCCCTCCCTTGCTACGCCTCCGTCTTTACTGTGGATTCCAGGAATTAGCCTGAATTTTAAAAAAGTTTTCAATAAAGCAGTTTAACCTGCTTTTTTGAAAACCAGTCTTTAAATCATCAAAAAGTTTACAACATATAATTACCACAAAAAATAAACCTTCCTATAAATTCTCACCCAGGTGTGTATAAACTTGAATGCTCCTGTAAAAAATGTTATATCGATGAAACAAAATTAAAAATCTCATTTCACATTTACCAGCATCAGAAAAATACATACAAAGAAAAATGGGATTATTCAGTAATAGCAGAGCAGTTGAAAATTGTCATGGAAATTTTACATGGAACAATAAAAATACTTTAAAAGTAGAGGTCAACAATTTTAACAGAAAAGTTATGGAAGCCATTGAAATACAACGCCATGATTGTGCACCTTCAGATGGAGGTCTGAATTAGGATGACGAAGGTTACAACACAATTTCCTTTTAGAAACCTATGTTTTAATATTTGAATCAAAAGAAACTATTGCATTGATTTGCTTTTGTTTTTAACGGTTTTTTATATATATATATACTATACTTGACAATGAGGGTATCTATACTCCCTTGAAATATTGTATAAAAATTAACTCAAAAAATAAAGTGTTACATCAGTAATAGAAGCTTCTATTTAACTAACTTACCACTACATTGCCAAAATATTGAGAAGTAAAAAATTTCTGTCAAAAGACCGTTTGAACTAATCAGAGTTCAAACTGTCAAAACCCTTTACATAAATCACATACAACAAAAAAACTTTGTTAAAATTTTAAAAATATATATATGTTATTCATGGGCCCTTAAACTCTTATGGGCCCTGGTGCAGCGCACCGACTGCACCCCCTCTCATTGGGCCTGCATCAGCATGATTGTATTAAATAGTTTTCTACAACTAATTAAAGTAGTTTAAATATTGCAATATTTGCGTTTTTACTTTTTATAAAAAGTATTTATAATTTTGAGTATCATGTTAATTACTAAAAGTAATATCGTAATAGTATTAAATACTTTACTTGCTTATTACATCATAATTTGCACATTACACTGCAACTTAAACTCAAAACTAAGCTGTAAATTATAACAGTAAATTACGCTATTTTGAACTCCACCAAATGAGAAAAATAAAAAATAGTATTTAAATATAAGAGATACTAATTTCGAAAAATATAATTTTATACTAACAAACCAAATACAGCAGAATGATGTCAAGGATGAGGGGAGGGGAAGGGGGATAAAACGATTTGTTTTTTTTTTTGCAATTAGATTATTTTTGCATTAATTTGAGCCCTGCTTATATTAAAATTTATTTATTAAAAAAGTTAAAGCAAAACGAAACTAAAAATTAAAAAAAATTTTTCAATAAACAATATGTATAACAAATATATTTGTTATATAACCTTGAATTTAAACTTTTGAAAGCATGCTCACAAACAACAACAACAAAAATGTAACGTCACTATTTTCAACAAAAGAAAACATTTTGTCCCAATGAAAATAGAAAATTTAAATTAAAAAATTAAAACTCTATTGAATTTTTAAATATCTAAATTTTTAATCCACAAGATTTTGTAAATTGTAAGATTCTTTAGCGTTATTGTTTTTATTTTTTTACACATTTTTTGTAAATAAAAGAAATATTTTAAATCTTTTTATTTTTATTTTTAACTATTATTTATTTTAAATTAAATTAAAAACATTTCTGTTGTTTAGAATGTCTGCAATCAAGTATGTTAATTCAACTTCAAAAGGAAATAATGTTGTCATATTATGTTATGTTTTCAACTTTTAGTAAATGGCGATGTTTCATTGTTTTTATTTAATATAAAGCTGCAGTAACAAATGCATTAACTAAAAAACCAAAGCTTTTTTGTCTGATTTCCCGAACTTCACATGAAAAAAATTCAAACACAAAGTCGTCCACTCTTTCCCTTATATGCACTGGTACACTTTTGAGTGACCCCCTCCCCATACATGCGTACGTAATTTATGAATGGCCCCATGGCAACCAATTCCCAACTCTGACAATCGCTCTCGAAGACTTGATGCCGAGCACGCATAATCGCACTCGTAGATAATGTGTTTCAGTATTACAAGCGCAAAATATTGCACTGGGCGATTTTATTTATGACATACATTATATATATTTATATATATATATATATATATATATATATATATATATATATATATATATATATATATATATATATATATATATATATATATATATATATGTATATAATAAAATATCCAAGACTCGGCTAATAACCCCTGCTAGAATTATTGTTTGGCTGAGGTTGTCCGTATTTAGCAGGCCAAAGGCTGGGGCCCTTTTCACTTCCTACTCAATGACGAATTTAAGATATATTTTTAACTTACACTATATCTTGTTTTACTTGAGTTTCTATTATATATTTCCTAGTATTATATATTTCTAGATTCCCCTACAGAAAAACATTTCCTAAAACATAGAAATCTTTAAGTATCATCATTTTATCATTCAATTCACTAAACTAACTCCATATGGCTGATAATCTTCAAGAGATTTTTTTTTAGAACTGTATTAATTTCAAGCACTTAACCGACTTATTTTACTCTAAAAATTTTTCTCTGTTTTTAATTTGACTTAGTGTTATGAGAATTTTAGAATCATAATAAACAAAAGTGAGTGCTTGCAAACAAACACCAGCATTTTCTGAAATTATGTTATTTTTGTTTTTGTATATTTTTACTTTACAAATTGTTTTGTAATAAACTTAATTTAAATTATTTTTGAAGTAATAAACACATTATATTCAGAACTTATTAAATTAACTTCCAGGCCAAATTCCAGGCATATGACCGACTTCCAGGAATAAGACTAACTTTCAGGAATTGAACCAACTTCCAAGCATTGACCAGTTCTTTTATATGAAAATAAGAGTATCAAATAAAAGTAGTAGTGTTGCAAAAAATTGCTGTGATTGAAGTCTAATAACACAAAAAAAAATTGTTTGCTCCAAATGAAAGAAGAATAAACATTTAAAAAATATTTTTGTAATTTCAAAATTCATTTACAAATTTTGAGTTTCATAAAAAGTTCATGTTTACTTTAGAAGTTGTAAAGCAAAGAGTAAAAATTAAAACCTTATAAGGGGGACTGGGGACTTTATAAGGGGGACTGGGGACTTTATAAGGGGGACTGGGGACTTTTTTTGATAATAATTTTTGAAATGTATTTTTTTTTTTTTCGTTTTTGTTTATTTTAGATTGTAGATTTGAGATCCCCTTATAAGGGGTTGCTAGACCAAAAACATTGTACTTTCAATGTTCCCTTTCCTAATTTTTAGAGAATCGTTGTTTAAAGAAACATCCTTATTTGACATTTGTATAAGTATGTAAAATTTTGCTGCATGTCTAGAAGGTGTTTGCTTAATAGCCATTTTCAACTTTTTTTAGAAAAATTAATTGCTTCAATACGGGAATACCTTAGATCAGAAAAATTTAATGTGCAAAATTTGGAAGTTGCATGTCTATCCAAATGTAAATAAAAAATTTAAATAAAGCATGGTTGCAACTGGTTGTGGTTTAGATAACAATTATCACTAAAAATTTTTCAGATTTTTGTGTTTAAGTTAAAAAAAAAACATTTAATTTTTTAGCATGTAAACTTTAACTTAATGCAGAAAAAAATAAATAAACTGCTGGAAAGTTTTAGTTTTTTTTTACGTTTACTTATTTATTAAGTGACACATTACTTTATAATTTTACAAAAAATGGTGTCTTTAAAGTGGTTTATTTATTTTGATTTTTCAAACATTTTTTTCTTTAGATTTTTTAATTTTTTAGTTATTTGCTTGTAAACTAACTACTCCAGCTCAAAGCAACCAAAAGTACTTATTGCTGATACTTATTGCTTACACTATAAAAATTTATGTGCTTCTTTTAGATATTTTTTATGAAGTTTTAGGTATCCTTAAGGTTTTTTAAAACAAGTTTAAAATTTTTGGGGGTGTTCCAAAATCAAAATTAAATCATTTCTGACCTGTGCATATCTAATTATAGAAAGAAAAAAAGTTTTGTTACCAACACTGTAGTGCTGTCAACAAGAGCACGCAAAATAATAATAATGCTAATAAATACATTTTAAATTTAAATTTAAGATTCAGCGCACGAGTTAGTGGTGATTAAAAAAAAAAATTCAATATGCAAAAATAATAGGTGTAATCTTTATAATAATTTGTGGCTGTTCCTATGCTAAGCCTACATTATCTTCAGATATAAGAGCATTGTATAGCAAAATATAGCCTGAAACCTAAATAAAATTTTAAAAATTGAAATAATTTTTTTTAGATCTTATCACGTTCTATTTTTCTTTAACTCTAAATAAAAATTTGTTTCAGTATTAAATAGACTTAAATGGTACTTGTTTTTTATGTAAATAAATTGCAACAGTCACTCACCCAATATACATTTGATACATGATTGATAGAATAGTTAAACATCATAAAATCATGTTGAGTGAGTCCTTGTTTCTTGTGAATCTTTGTTTAAGTGGAATTCAACATTATTAAATTATGTCGAGTGAATCATTTTTCTTAACGAATTATCAATCAAGTTGAAATTGTGTTGAGCATTAAAAATGCTTTATTGTTAATCATATATTAAAAATAGTTTTATAAAAGAATTTAATTTAGAGTACACAAGACTAGCTTTCTCAGGAGGTGCTTTTCACAGCGTATCTTTTAACCCTGTTGACCCTCGATTAGTTGCAACAGCAAATTCAGTGGATGGAATTTCACTGTGGGATATAAGAATTCCTGAAAAGTATGGTTTTTCGCAGTGTGGGTGCTTTATTTATGCAATTATATAATATTATAATAACTTATGATAAAATTTATTTTGTTGGTTATATTTGGTTAAATAAATAGATTTTCATGAATATTGTATTTTATTAAGCAATACCAGTGTTATATTCAATGAACACTTGTTTTCAGGAAGCTCTTTACATATGGCTGTTCGAATAGCAATAAGAGTGCTATGTCTGTATGCTTTGACTACACTGGAAGTAAGCTGCTAGCAATGTTGCGTTGTGATAATCCCATGCTGTTTGATATTGGTAAAAAGGAACCCCTTCAAGAGTTTTCAAGTTATGGGTTTAACAACAAATGTACAATGAAAAGTGCATGTTTTGCTGGCGATAAAGATCAGGTTTTTTTTTTTTCACTAAACTTTACTGGAAATTTCTTTTTGTTTAACATATTTGAATTGAATTTTTATAATTTGTTATTAACTTTTTTTAACAAGTTTGTTTTATTAATAATTTTGTTGAGATATTTGTTAATCTTTTTTATTAGTTCATCGTTGCAGGTTCAGAGAATTTCAAGATTTATTTCTGGGAACGAGATCACTATTTAGGTTTGTAGCTATTTAGACATTAGCTTTTGATCATCTGAGATATTCTTTCCACCATAATAAATAGTTGATAGAGCCTGTGCATAATAAAACCTCTAAAAAGTTGATATTCCTGTGATTTGGGGAGCCTAATTCATAAAAACCCTTATTCTTAAGGTTTGATATATGAACTGGGTGTTTTTTTTACCTTATTCTTTTGTTTTGTTTTTGTTTTTTTCTTACCTTATCCTTTTTTTTTTTTTACCTTATCCTGCTTTTGCTTCCTAAGTGAGAGTGAAAGTGAGGTTGATTTCTTAAAATATGTTTAATGATGCTAGAACAACATTGGGTTGGTATTAAATATATTTAATGATGCTAAAACAATATTGGGTTGGTATTAAATATGTTTAATGATTTTAAAGCTTTTTATGGATGCCATTTAATACCAACCCAATGTTGGATTGGTATTAAATGGCATCCATAAAAAGTTAAACTTTGAAAAAATATTTTGCCTTTTTCAAAAGTTTAAGGTTATCATTGATATTTAGGTGAAGATGTAAAAATTGATATTTAGGTGAAGATGTAAAAATTGATATTTAGGTGAAGATGTAAAAATTGATATTTAGGTGAAGATGTATAATTTAATATTTAGGAGAAATTATATAAAGTAAAAGTGCAAATTTTTAAAAATGTCCTTATAAAAAGTTTTATTGCATTTTTACCTCTAACTTATATACTTGTATGCAATTTTTTCAGAAACTCAAGATGCACACTTTATGTTAGAAGGTCATCGTTCCATTGTAAATCAAGTTCGATTTAATCGTCAATTTAGTTTATTGGCTTCATCAGGTGTGGAAAAATCTATAAAAGTAAATCAGTTTTTATGTAATTTCAAAATATAATGTAGTATTTTTAAATGTTTAGCAAAGTTTAAAAATGTTTTTGTGATTTGAATTATAACTAAATTTGTTAATTCTTTTGAAACAGCCATAATTGTTGTGCAAATTTGACCTGAGATAAAATTAATTTGTTTATTAAGTTAACATTAGTTTTTGTGTTTATAAAATTAGTTTGTTGCTTATTTTCTTTCATGTGTTTTTATTTTAATCATTAAATAATACCACTTTTTAATCCTAAAGTTTACAAGCTCTTCCTTTATTCACATATAAATTATCAGAGTTTTTTTTTCCGAGGTAAGTTGCCATAATCCATCTAAGCAGCTGAAACCATCTGATGGTAATAGAGATATACATATATATATATATATATATATATATATATATATATATATATATATATATATATATATATATATATATATATATATATATATATATATATATATATATATATATATATATATATATATATATATATATATATATATTAGATGTATATATGTATTTTTCGTTTATAGCTTAGAGAATGTAAAGTGTATAAAATATAAAAATTTTAAATATAGAAATATAAGAAAGATAAAGTTATCCATTTTTTTTTGTTGAAAAAAACCTACTTTATAGTCAATAGTAGCTCACATAACCTAAACTTATTTCTAATAAACTTATATTTGCTTTGTGTAATTGGTGCAATGATAAATACAAAGTATTTTTTCAAAGTACCGCCATGGCCAATGGCCATGAAAATCGAAAGAGTTATTCCTTTTCAACTACAGTTTATTTCTTTTTCTGAAATAAAAACTTGGTAATTTTGTGTAAAAAAACACATTTATCAAACATTTCAATTGAAAAGTGATGATGTTTCTTTTTATATTCGTTTAACAAAAATGAGTTTTAATAGCAAACATTTATCAAATATTTTTAGACAAAATACTTGTTATGGTTAACTTCTTTATTTCTATTTTTTTAAATAAACCATGTTTTCATTAAAACGTTTTTTTTTAATATTATAAGTAAAATCCAAATCTTTTAAAAAAATGATATTATATTATTTAATTATTATATTTTATTATATTTTATTTAATTGTTATATTATTAAATAATATTAGACTGATTTATTTGAAAGTATGGATATTTAATGTAAAACGGTTCATAAAGATGCATTTCCGATTTGCCCCGTCTCATGATGATTTGGAAAAGTGATGAACGATCACTTCACTCTTTAATTATGCAGTATGATTTGTGAAAATTTTGTCTAAAATGCTGCTTAAAATTAGCTCTGTTTTTGTCAATTGAAATTTACTATAAAATAAACTTAATATAATACCTTTTTATTCTTAATACTCCGATTTATTGTATTATTGTTGTATTTAAGCTTATTTTCTCTCTTTTTATTAAATAGGTTTGGAGTCCGTATCAATTCAGTGGCTGTGTAGGTGACATAACCGGTGAAGAGAGTTTTATTCAACGTAAGTGTTACAGTCGACACGAACGCGAGAGATTATATAGGCACCAACAACTAAGTCATGACTACAGTGCTGAGTCTCTCGAAGAAGATACCGGCATGCTAGCTTTTTTTGATGCTTTAATTGAAAAATCGCAAGAAAACTCGGACTCAAGCGATAGTGAAAATGATCATCCTATAAGGGCATTAAGTGCTGTCCTAAACCTGATTGACTTACCTCCATTAAGTACTGAGATCTCGCTAAGTAATGAAGTCTCTGACGAAGCAAGTAACGATGGAATTATTCTAGGAAGCGCTCCGCGTTTAGAACGAACTAATCTTGAAGCAGATATTTATGAGCTACGAAAAATATTTCGCGGTAATACGCAACCAGAATCAAGTAGAACGGCTATGTCGTTTAATGATGATGGAAATATGAATAAATTAGATTTAGAAAATTCTATCAGTCCGTTTTGTAAGACTAAAGTTAATGTAAATTTTAATATTGAAAATATTAATACAGGTATATTATCGAATAAAGCCGATCAATATCCCAGTTGTGGTTCCAGTCAAAATGCATTTCCGATACCTTGCTCAAGCAACTATACTGAAACTAATGATTGGATAAACTCATCTAGGTTTAAAAAAACTATTGAATCAGAAGCAAATACAAAAACATATAATAGTTCTTTTGACACGTCTGTTAAATCAGGTGCCGTAGATAGTAGTTTATCACCAGAAGTAAGTACTTTTTATGATAACCAGCTGTTATCAAATCGTGATGTTAGCATCACCTATACAACTTCTTCAGATCAACGTGAAATTGATGATCAAATGAGGGACATGGAAACTAACTTGAATCCAAATTTCCAAACCGGTATTATCGGACAATTTAAGAAATCTGAAAAACGAAGAAAACGCAAGTATCGAGCTACTAACGAGAAAAAGAGGTGATGTTTTGGCTTTTATAGCGTTAAGATATTGAATATTGATTTTATTGTTCTAATGATTTTGTTTTTCACTTTTGTGTATTTAATTACTTTGTCCTTATTATTCTTCTTGCGATAGCCATTTTGTTTCGTGACGTGGCTAAAACATTACTTAAGAAAGAAAAAAACATTACGAACTAAAACGTTACTTAATTGTATGTAAGAATCAGACAATTTTGTAGAAATAAAAAACTGAATGTCACCAATTCTGATCATTTTCAGATATTTGCTTTGTATAATGGGTGCAATGATAAGTGCAAAGTATTTTTTTCAAAGTACGCCATGGCCATTGGCCATACTTTAATACTTTGCTATATATCATTGCTATATATCTTTAAAAAGTAATAACTGGAAAATTATTTATTTCAATATGTATTATCAACATTCTTATATTAGCCTGCCACAAGTTTTATAAGACAAATGAAAAAATCAAAATAAAAAGTTGTTCGTTGTCTAGAAATCATAGTTCAAAAGTAGAAAAGTTGTAAAAAGTACAAACTTAAAGAGAACATAACAATTGAAACCAACATGGTCACAGATTTTCTTACAGCATATGATAACTGTGGGTTTAATCTTTTATTAACAAGTAAAATTACCCGTGTTCATACTGGCATCAGAAAAAAGTCTTGAAAAACGAAACAATGAAAAAACTGTTCTAACTTTAGACCGATATATAGCGATCTAAAGTTAAAACAGTTTTAGTTATAGTATAAATACTGAAGCCTAAAGATTTAAAAAAAGCTAGAAATATGTCTAGGAGAAAATGGGGCAAGATGGCTTTTCATATAACAACTTAATAAAAAAAACTTCAAAATGGGTGAAAACGAAATTGTATTTGTATCCTATATTTTAAAACGCCAATTGTTTTTTTCAAATATTATTAACGCAATTTTATACGCTTAAGTTTACTTTTTGCGCTTAAAAAGTACTTTGGTTTCGGCTATTTATAATTGATGGTGTACTTTGGACGTAACTTTTATAGAAATATTTTTTGCGTGTTTGTTTTGTGTTACTTTAATTGAATCGGTGAAAAGAAGATTAGTACTAGTCCAATTTTTCATTTCGAGATAATCAATGTTTAAATTTTAAACAGTAAAATAATTCTAGTCCATCTTTTATTATAAAAAATAATGAAAGAAAGGCGGACTCGTATTATTTTTGTAGTACACAAAGAGATCGACATAAGTTAAATGAAATTATGAAAAAAGTGCAAATAACAAAAAATGGACTAGTACTGTTCTTCTTCTCACCAATTCAATTATAGTAGCTGATAGTTTTAAATATTTTATAAAATTAGAGGCAAGAATCGCATAATAAGTCATCTTGCCCCGGCCACGTAACCAGACGACAAACTTGTGAACTTGTTATTCTGATTTTTATTTCAAATTTTTTCTACTTGCAAAATGAGAATTGCAGGCAATGAATCAATGTGATAACATAAACATACTGACAGAGTATTATTGCTTCATGGCTGATTTGCGATAACTCAGGGCTTTCAAAACGTTCGCCATCTTGCCCCGTCTTTCCCAATACGTAATAAATAGAAGTGTAAGTACACTTGAAACTAGAAATATTTATAGTGTAATTATAAAAAAAATTTAAGTGCGATACTAACTACTTCTTTAAAAAAAAAAATTAAAAAATCAGTTTGAAAATAATAAAATGACTTTTTTTCGTGTTTTTACATTACATTATCACGTACTTATTTTTAAGTTTAGATAATTTTTATTTTTAAGTTTAGATAAACAACTTTGTTGTTATATAATCTGTAAATACTTTACATATGGTGTGTAAGTGGTCGAATGAATTAAGTAACAAATTTTCTGCTTATTTGCTATTAAGAAGTATTCTTTTCAAAAAAGCGTTAACTTTATCAAGTCGTCTTCAGGTACAATGAATTGTTCAATTTATCGTCGTTTAAGTACAATGAAATATGATTTTGGGTTTATTGGAATAGTGGCGCAATTTAAAATAAAATATCATCTTTCTCCTATATTTTTCTCTAGCTAGTCATTTGAAACAGCTTCTTTTTTTTTATTTTTTTTTATTTTGCTGTTTATATAAATTACAATTCACTTTCACAAAAAATAAAATATAATTACAAATGTATAAATAATAAACGGACAGGGGATCAAAGAAGATATGGATGGCAAGATACCAACCTAATCTTTTCATAGAGCCCATACAGATCATAACAATAATAGTAATATATGGTTAATAAATCAAGTAGAAATTTTAGAAGAAAAAAAAAAGAAATAATAAAAAAGAAGATATAATATTTAAGAATAAAAATAGGGAAAAAAGAAGATGTATCAATTAAAAGTACAAACACCCTCTATTAGTCAAAAAAGAAGATATAATATTGAAAAATTTTTATTTAATATATATATATATATACAGTATTGGACAAAACATTTGCAACCAACATCGAACAATGCTAAAAAGTGTTCCTAATTTTACATGTCTTAAAAACGAAACGAACTATATTACCACAACAAACAGTTCAGGAGTCTGGAGTCATAGCATGCCATGACATGAGCAAACAGCTGACAGGTGACAGCACACAGGCAGAATTTCGTTGACAAGTGAAATTTTGCAGCGGACAAAACAAGTGCAACTTTTTTGGTTTGTTTCATTTTCTTAAGTCTGGTCCGTGTCAACGTCACGGAAGTTTTTTAATAATTAAAGGAAGTATCTAGAAGTTTCCAGAAGCATGCAGAAGCTTCCAGAAGTTTCCCGAAGAAACATCTGGAAGCATCCAGTAGCATCCAGAAATATCCAGAAACATTCAGAAGCATCCAGACGCATCCAGAAGCTTCCAGAAGCATTGAAAAGAAGCATCTAGAATCTACCAGAACAGGTTCACACAGGTTCATTTTACTATATAAGAGACATGTAAATCGACGTGTAATTCAGTCAGTATATGGAAGTTAATCAGTCAGTATTATCAAGACAGTTTATCGAAGTGAGTTTTATCAAAGTGTTTTATCAAAGAACATCAATACAAGAAGTGAAATACAACAAGTGTTACATCAATACAGTAAAATCCAACCAAGACGTTGTGTTCCACATAGCATTATTGTATCATCACAAGGTAAATGTAACACGGTAAACCTTGAGAAGCGTGATTATTTATTTTTATTATTTTTATGATTTCAAGTGCAAAAATGGCTCCTGACAGTCTTGAATTGGAACTAAGAAAGAAAGTTATTGGCGATTACGTAAGTGGAATGTCACAAAAAAGTATTTGTGATAAATATCGCGTCAAAAAATGGACCGTATCAAGACTATGTTCCAAATATCGTTCTACGGGGAAGTTGGCAGCAGATAACAAAGGTGGAAGACCGCGTTCCACCACTTCTGGAGAGGAGACTATGATCGTCAAATCCGTCAAGAAGGATCCCTGGATATCATCAGTCGAGATACAAAAGGAACTAGAGCTGCCTGTATCGGACCGAACAATCAGACGACGTGCTGTTGAAGCCGGATTGTTTTCTTGACGCCCTGCAAAGAAACCACTAATTTCACGCAAAAGCCAGAAGAAAAGACTCATGTTTGCTACATCTCATATTGACTGGGTTGTGCAGAAATGGCGAACTGTTCTGTTCAGAGATGAATCGAAGTTCAACATCATTGGGAGCGATGGCATTTGCCGTGTACGTCGACCGGCCGGAAAACGCCTCGATTTACGTTACTGCCATAAGACCGTGAAACATGTTGGAGGCAATGTAATGGTCTGGGGGTGTTTTTCTGCTAATGGTCTAGGTCTAATACATCGAAACAATGGAATAATGGACCGTTTCATGTATAAAATATCCTGAAAGATGTTATTTTACCTCATGCTGAATGGAATATGCCAATAAAATGGGTTTTTCAGCAAGACAACGATCCGAAACTCACTGCAAAAGTGGTCAAGCAGTAGTTTCAAGACAACCACCTATCGGTGATGGATTGGCCGCCTCAATCTCCGGATCTCAACCCTATCGAGAACCTGTGGGAGATCGTCAACCGCAGAATTAATCGTGAAGGTGTTCGTAATAAGGATCAACTGTTTGAACAAATCAAAAAGGCCTGGGCAGCGATTCCACAAAGTTTCATTGATCACCTGATCGAATTTATGCCTCGAAGATGCAAGGCTGTGATCGACAACAAAGGATTCGCCACGAAATATTGATAGCGAAATACAGCTTGGTCAACATTTTGCCGAGTTGGAATTGTTTTGTCGAGAAGGAAATCAACTTTTTTTAATACTTTTGATTAATTTATTAATTTTCGTGTACAAATAATGAACTTTGTGATGAATAAAACTTGAAGAACTTTGTCTCTAAACGGTTACATAGTTATTTCTCTAAATTGAAAAAATCTAGTACTTTTATATAAAAAAACTAAATTAGCATTATTTGGTTGCACTCTTTTTGTCCGATACTATATATATACATATATATATATATATATATATATATATATATATATATATATATATATATATATATATAAATATATATATATATATATATATATATATATATATATATATATATATATATATATATATATATATATATATATATATTGATACAAATAGTTAAGAAGAAGATATAATATTAATAGATACTAATAGTCACAAAAGGCCATAAAAAGAAGCTATTTAAATACAAATTTCCAATTAAATATATGATATCATATTCAACATATAATATATAAAGATTACATTTAATATGTAAAAATACAAACAGTTAAATAATCAGATATAATGCTTAAAAAGCAATTTTTTGTAAATAAAAATTAATCCGTAAGATTTAAAACGTAAGTTTTTGTTTGACACTGAAATGAATTTAAAGATTTTGCCATATTTAAATTGCTTTTCAGAAAAGAGTTCCATAGCTTGGGACCTCTATAAGTTATACTATATTCTGTGTATTTGTTTACTTTTTTAGGTAATTTTTATATGTTAATTTGATTTATTCTTAAGAAATACTTCTCATTTAGATTTTTATTAAATTTACTTATAAAGATTTCAGGATTTAGATTATTGGTATATTTATACATAAAGATTAGGTGTTGGTAAATATTTATCTGGTATATGTTCATCATTTTCATATCCATCATTAGAGGTTTAGTGTGGTCCCCCCTTTTTTTGTTGTATTTAATTATACAAGCATGTTTTTGTAAGGTAAGTATTTTTTTAAGTTTTGTTGGTTGACAACTTGCAAACGTAATATTTGCACAAGTAATGTAACAATGGATTAAGCTGAAGTATATTAGCTTTAGACTATGTGAATTTATGTATGGGCGAGTTCGATACATAATACAAATGGTTCTGCTAACTTTTGATTGTATATATTTTATATGTGGGAGCCATGATAAATGATCATCCACAATAACTCCTAAAAACTTTATAGTATCTTGTTTTTTAATTTGTTTATAATTTAGAATAAGTTTTAGCAGTTTTAGAGGAAGGTTTTCTTCTTATGTTTTTTTTATGAAACAAGGTATAGTGTATTTTTTCAACTTTAAGAGAAAGTTTATTTGACCTGAAACAATCATTTACTTTTTCTAGTTCAATGTTCATGTCAGCACAAAGTTGATTAATATTACAGTTAGATAAAAATAGATTTGCATTGTCTGCAAACATGATAGCATTTAGTTTTACTGATGCATTATTAAAATCATTAACATATATTAAAAATAAGAGCGGTCCTAGGATCGATCCTTTTATCACATGCTGCTACGTATACCGTACGCGAAACATTTAGAGGTATTAGGACGCCATTCACATCAATCTGAGAAGTGAAACAAATTATTAAATTGCATGACTACATTTGTACAAAACAGTGTTTCTTTAATAAACGCACGACTTCAACCTAATACAACATCCATTGAATGCTTTTTGGGCCTTTTTTTTTACTAATTATCTTTTCTATGTTGATGATATTGCATTATATGCACCCTCAGCCATAGTTCTTCAGAACCCACTTGACTTAAGCTCTTGCTTTGAAGCATGATGTAATTTTTAGCAACATTAAGTCTCTAATAATTTTATTTTAAAGTTATGACCCCCGAGTTAAAAGCATCTATATTAACTGAGATGGTTCTCTCGTACACTACTCTATTCAAATTAGTGAATCCAAATCCGGATATCGGAATTTCGGAATTCCGAAATTCCGTCATATTTTGAATTTTTAAAAATCCGGAATTCAAAAACGCAAATACCGGATTTTTCGAATTTAGAATTTCGATTATTTAATTCTTATTTTATTTTTGAAGTTATTTAGAACTGTTTTTATAAAAATTTCAAAAAAAACTTTTGTTTTGTTTTTATATTATGTATTACTTCCGTTCTAAAAATTTTAATTTTTATTACTAAAAACGTTTTTCAACAACAAAGTTGTCATCCTCAGTAGTATAATACAACAGTTTTTAGTAATAAAAATTAAAATTTTTAAAACGGAATAAATACATAATAT
This sequence comes from Hydra vulgaris, assembly GCF_038396675.1. Lineage (NCBI taxonomy): Eukaryota > Metazoa > Cnidaria > Hydrozoa > Anthoathecata > Hydridae > Hydra > Hydra vulgaris. The sequence continues at coordinate 21,073,411 of NC_088928.1, read as the reverse complement.
AAAAACAAAACAAAAGTTTTTTTTTGAAATTTTGAGAATTTCGAATTTAGAAGAACTTTTACTATAGATGGCAGCATTGTGTACTTTCATTGTTATAAATTCAAAAAATTTAAATTTTAGTAGGCTTAGGCTACTGCAAATGCATTAAAAAATTTTTTTTAATGAAATATTAACATTAAGAAATTAAATTGTATGCAGAGCAGACAAAGTAAGTCATTATATTAATTTTATGTTTCAAAACTTTTGTAGACTTACATTGTTATTGTTTTAAATCCCAACCCAAGTATAGTAGATAAATCTGAAGAAACTTTTATGGACATTTCAAAAGAAAGCTCATCAAATTCAGTGTGGAAATATTTTCTACGAGGGAAAACAAATCAGGTGGCGAAATGCATGCAATGCAAGCAAGTTTTAAAGATATTGGGTGGATGTACAACTCCCATGCACACACATCTTCGTTCTAAACACAACACAGTTTTGAACAAGCGAAAGTTTGATGAAAATACAACAGCTTCTACATCTGACAGTAACGATAGTGTTGTGAGCACAACCAGAAAAACGAACACGATCATTGATTTTTACAAGTCAAAAAAAGATGAAACTTTACCTGCCGTAGTAGCTAGAATGATTGCTTCTGATGGTTATGAAGAGGTAGATGAAGATGATTATGAGAGTGTCCTAGATCTGGACTCTGATGAAGAAGATTTAAGTGATGATGAAGGAATGCAAGTGGGGACGAGAAATGAATGTGATGTAGAAATTACTGAAAAGTTTACATTGCGAAATGTAATCATGAAAGTTCGGGTAATTGTTCGAATGTTTCGACGTTCCCCTTTAAAAAATGAAGTGTTGCAAAAACATGTGAAGGAAGATCATGGAAAGGAATTGCAGCTATTGCTTGATTCGAAGACTAGATGGAGTAGCCTTATGTCCATGTTAGAACGTTTTAATCTTTTGAAAAGTTCAATAAAAAAGGCAATAATTGATATCAAAGCGGATACATTTTTGAATGATTCAGAATGGAATATAATATCTACAGTTTTTAGAAATTTGAAGCCTATAAAATTAGCCGTAGACGCGTTATGCCGTGCTGATGCAAATTTACTTTCTGCTGATGCAATATTACGTTTGTGTTAGAAAATTTTGATGAGAATGAAGAAATTGGCCGTGAAATGAAAAAAGAGTTTGAAGTTCAAGTTAATCGAAGAAGAACTGTGGTATCCGATGTTCTTCAATACTTGCATAATGGGGGTAAAACCAAAATTCACAAGAACATTTTGCGTCGCTCGAAAACTGAAATAACCAAAATTATCCCTAATCCAAAGACTTATTGGTGAAGTAGCATTAGAAATAGACCCGACAGTATCTGAGTCTACTAAAATGGATGACGATAAACCTATCGAATCATTGGAAACTCAGTTATTCTTGCAGGAAATTCTTCAGCAAAAGATAAAGGAATCACTCTCGGAATCACGGTCAAAAGTTCTACAAAAATCATCGATTCATTCCAAAATTCGCAGTGAAATGAAATTTTGGGATGAAGGGGGATCCCGCGGAATGCTTTTGGAAGATCTTTACAAAAGTTTATTAACAATTCCACCAACTAGTGTGGAGTCAGAGCGCGCTTTTTCCGCTGCAGGAGCATTTTCAACAAAAATTCGATCAAGGCGTTTATTTATGTAGTTCAAAAATATTTTAATATGAAATATTTCCTTATTTTGTAATTTGTTTTAATTTTATTGTTTTGAACTAAATACATTTATGTTAAAAAATAATGTACTTTCTTTTCTTTATATTTTTTAAATTCTTCTATAATAATTCCGGAATTAAACCGGAATTCCGGATTTCATCTCCTGTAATTCCGAAATAAATTCCGAAAAAAATCCGGAATTCAGTTTTTTACAAAAAAATGGATTCACTAACCTGGACGTTTTGAGATAAAAGCTTCCCCCATATATAACAATACACTCCTGCACCCATTTTCAGCATGATGGTGCACCCTGCCACCAGACTGCTGCTGTCGAAAGCTGGTCGAATGAGGAAGGGGTTCAGTTGCTTGGTTCATGGCGTGGGTCAAGTCCAGACTTAAACCCAATTGAAAATATGTGTAGAATGATGAAGCAGAAGGTTAGTCAAGAAGATCCAACGTCAGAGAAAACGTCAAGATGGATCCATGGTAAAAAAAATGCATAAAAATGATTTTTTTTTAATAATGTTTTTATCAGAAAAATTACCTATCTTTTAGAAGAAAATGATTTTTAATCATTGTTTACATTAAAAACCTGTTTAAAACAATAAAACTGTCAACTTTTATTAACAATTGTCTATAGCAACGCGCATAGCAACCACAACTGGTTGTCAATTTCTACTTTTTATCTTCTATAAAAATCTAAACAATTGATATCTGTATTATTTAAAAGTATATCCACTATCTTTTAAAATATTCTGTTTTTATGTGTTTCTGTTGTTTTGTTTCTATTTTGCTCAATGAATATCTTTACTATTATATTAATTTCTGTTTCATTTTTCTTTATTTTTTCGAATGTAGTAATCTTAGAATAACAATATCTCAAGATTCGCAAATAGTTAAACGTTTAAATTTTCACGATTTATTATACTTTAAAGTAGTGCCTGAAGCAGAATCTTCAACCAAAACATTTTTTTTATCGAAAAATATGTTTTTCCGTGTCAACTTTTAGATTATTCATCAATTTAGCAGTCATTCTGAAACGAAATAAAAATATAGAAAAAACCTGATTCAGGCACTTTATTAATGTGTTAACACCAATTTATAAAATTTGTAGCTTATTAGCACAAGGATTTTTCAAGCATAAGTTGTTTTACATATCTCGTGGATCCACCTTAATAGACGTCATCAATCATACCAGTATAACATCTGAGTACTGTAAATCTTTAGCCTGTTTTATACTTAGGTATAATAGTAATTAGTTCGAATAGAGGCTGTTCTGAAGGCCAAGGGACACTATACTAAGTATTGAATCACGAGATTGTAATTGCTGTAGTTGTTAATAAATAACATAAAACGTGTTTTTGTTTCATTATAAGTAAAAAAAAAATTATTTCACAAATTAAGATGGAATTCTTATATAAATAATGAGGTGATTCCAAACATTTAGCCACAACTGTATAAATATATATACATATATATATATATATATATATATATATATATATATATATATATATATATATATTTTTTTTTTTTTTTTTTTTTTTTTTTTTCATATGTATTTTTTTAAAACGTACTTAAGTTTAATAATATATAAGAAAAGTTGAAAGAATATATTATTTTGAATAAATAAACAAAATTGATGAGGAAACATGAGAGATTTGTTTGTTTATTTATTAAAACGATGTGTCCTAACAACTACATCCAAAACAGGATATTCGAAAAATTCTGTTACAGAAATCAGAGCAACTGGCTCCCTTGAAGATAGAAAGAAAAGTGGTAGAACTCCTAAGCTAACAAAAGATGACAATAAATATTTAAAAACCCTATCTTTAAGAAATACAAAAAAAGCATCAACCGAGCTGTAGCCGTATTCTCATCTCTCCGTTAAGCTTAACGGAGCGTTAGTCAAAAACTTTATTAATAAAAAATTTAAAATTACATTAATAAAAAATTTATTTAAAATTATAATTTTTTAAACATAAATATTTTATTTTGGTATAAGTTTTATTTTAACGAATTTATATAAATTTTCGTCAATTCTTTACTTAGAAATATTGTAATGAAATTTTAGACAAAAGCTCCGTTAAGCTTAACGGAGAGATGAGAATTCGGCCGCAGGCAGAAGACATTAACACAGCAACTGGGAAAATTGTCCGCTCTTCTTTTATTCGACGGCACCTACATAAATTGGGATTAACAGGGTGTGTTACAATTCGAAAACCATTATTACGATGTGGCAATAAAAAAAAACGACTTAAATGTGCAAACAACACAAAGATTGTCCCAGGAAATGTTTAATCGGGTTCTGTACACCGATGAATCCAAATTCAAAATTTTTGGAACGAAAGGACGCCAATATGTTTGAAGAAGAACTGAAGAAGCCTATAAGCCCGAGCGTTTAAACCCTACTATTAACCACAGAGAAGGCTCTTTATAAATTTGGGGCAGTTTATCTTCATCTGGAATAGGTGATTTAATCAAAATAGGGGGGCGACTCACCAGGGAACGTTGTGTGGATTTTCTAAGGCACCATGCTGTATCGTCCGGAATGAGACTAATAGGTCATAATTTTATTCTGCAGCAGGACAATGACCCAAAACATTGTTCCTGAGCGGCAAAAAATTATTTAAATGAAATGGCAGAGGAAGGAGTACTGGAACTGTTCTAGCATTAACTAATAATAAAAGTATTAATTGAAATGAGTTGTATTCAAAAAAACAAAAAAAAGAAGACTGAGAAGAGAAAGTACAGCGTGTCAACTAATCCAAGGAGGCTGCTGTTTCTCCCAAAGTACACAATCAATGAGCTTTCAATGAACCAGCCAGTAACTATCAGAAATATTCAATAATATTAATAAGATACATCCAGTTTCTAAAATCTCTCAATTAGAACAAATAGTTATTATTTTTTATATAAGAATACAATAAAACATTGATAAAATTTAAAAATGGTCTATTTTATGCATTACCTATTTAATCTAATATCCCCCCTCCTAACTGTTTAAAATGAGCAAAAATTTATGTAAGAATAAAAAAGTCATAATGATAAATACTTGTCTACTTGTGTCTACTTGATCGAAAAGATTTTAATCTACTAAGTTGATAGTAGCCTGCCCTCAGAAGCATGAGAACAGGGATCTAATCTGCAAAGAGAGTTTCTACAAGAATTCGAAACAAAGATGTGTTGCCTCCGCTGTAATAGATGCTTGTAAGAAAGCAGGGTATAAGATTTTATCATCAATGAATCTAGTGTCAAGGATAAGATACTGAAGCTCCATAATAAGTACATAAATCTGCATCAAATCATTGAACTAGAACTCAAGCGATGGCAACTTCCTTAAAATACAGAATGAGTTTTCAAGATCATTAAGCAAGAGTTTTAAGATCATTAGCATTCACTGCGAACAGACGTGTTTTTTTTTTACTTACTGTTTATCAACAAAAAAAAAAATTTCAATATGGCTACTAAAAATTTTACATCTGCACAACTAAAAGATATTTTGGAAATTCATAAAAATACTATTATGAAGATGTTTAATGATAGAATTGAAAAACATGAAAACAAATCAAACTCAGTAATTGACGAGAACAAGGAACTAAAAAAGGAATTACGCGAAATTAATAAAGCTGTTGAATTTGTGAGTAATAATTTTGATAAAATAGTTGCTGATCATCAAACATCAAAAACATCATTGATAAATGAATATGCAAATACTAACATGATTAACAAATTGGCAGAACTTGAAGACAGAAGTCGACGCAACAACTTAAGGTTCTGTGGGATTGAAGAAATTGAAAATGAAAGTTGGCAAGACAGTGGAAATAAAATAAGGGAGTTTTTAAATAATAAACTTCAGCTACACAGAAAATTTGAAATTGAAAGGGCGCATAGAGTTGGGAAAAAATTACCTGAAAACAATAAAAAAAATAGATCGATCGTAGTAAGATATCTTAACTACAAAGACAAAGCCACGATATTAAGAAAATATACGACGATAAAATTATGGACTCAAAAGTTCTTTTACCAATTTTGAACTGCCGGGTTTTAATGTAATTTTATTGGCACGAAAAACAAATAATTTAAAATCTTATATTGTAAATTATTTATGTTAAAAATAATTTACAATATTTTACCCGGCATGACATGGGCATCACTGATGCTGATAAAGAGGTTTTAACGATTAAAATTTTAACCAATAAATTAAAAAATAAAATTCTAAGTTGTTGTATTCGCTCACCTTCAGGTGAAATTAAAAATTTTAATTCGTTTTTATGTAATGACGTTATTTAAAAAAGTAACCGCGAAAAATAAATTTATCTACTTATTGGGTGATCTGAATTTAGATTGTTTTCAATATCACGTCAATAATAACATTAAAAAGTTTTATAATGGCATTCTTGAAAATGGTGCGATTAGCAAATTGATTAGCAAACCGACAAGAATTACTTAATCAAGTGCTTCTTTAATTGATAATATTTTAACCACTGATGTTTTTAACGTATCCTTAAAAAAAAGGCATAATTAAAAATGACACATCTGATCATTTTCCTGTTTTCTTTTCTATAAATATAGATAATAAATTACTTCCTAATGAAAAACGAGTTTTTAAAAAGCGAATTTTTACAAATAAAAACCTTGAATCTTTTAAAGAGCAATCATCACTAATTGATTGGAACTTTATTAAAGCCTCTGATAATACAAACTTAGTTTATAACTCCTTTTTTTAAACTTTCTATGATATTTACGACACTAATTTCCCTGAAGTTAATTTAAATCTCAAAGCTAAAAGTATTAATAACATTAAAAAAATCGCCTTGGATTACAAAGGGTTTGCGTAAGTCTTCAAAAATTAAACAAAAATTATACATTAAGTAAAACAAATGAAAATAAAATCATATATAAAAATTACGCTAAACTTTTTGAAAGCCTCAAAAAAAATATATATATATATTATTTAAATTTACTAGATAAATATAAATCAAATTTTAAACGCACTTGGTTTATAATAAGAGAAATTACTGGCAGCAAAAAAAGGACATCTCACCCTCTGCCAAACATGGTTAAACATAGTTAGGAATTTTTATATGATAAAAGACAAATTACGGAAGAGTTTAATAAATATTTTGTGTCTGTAGGACCAAATCTTGCAAGAAACATTCCTAGAGCAAACAGTTTAATGAATGATCTATGTTTCCCTCTAAACTCTAACTTGAACATTTTTGAATTATCTTTTGAAGAGTTTGAAATTGCATTTAAAATGTTAAAATCTAACAAAGCAGTAGGCCCTGATGGTATTAACGGCAACATTATTGTAAGTTCATTTGATGTTTTAAAAGATAAACTCTTAAGGATTTTTTCAATATCAACTAAACAGGGAATTTTTCCACAAGCTCTAAAATTAGCAAAAGTCATACCAATATTTAAAGGTGGTGACATTGAGAATATAAGTAACTATCGACCAATTTCACTACTTTCTGTATTCTCTAAAGTTTTAGAAAGAATTTTGTACAATAAAATTTGTAATAATCTTACTATAAACAATTTATTATACAGCAATCAATATGGATTCCAAAAAAACAATTAAACTGAACATGCCATTTTACAATTTACAAGAAATATATTTGATTCATTTGAAAATTCTCAATTTACTTTAGGTGTTTTCATTGACTTGGCAAAAGCTTTTGATACTATTGATCACAAAATTCTTTTTAAAAAGTTGGAGTGGTACGGAATTAATGGAAATATATTAATTTGGCTTAAAAGTTACCTAAATAATCGGAAACAATTTGTTTATGCGGATGATAACGTATCATTTAATTTGTTAAATATTTCATGTGGAGTTCCTCAAGGATCCATATTAGGACCCCTCCTATTTCTAATATATATTAATGATCTACCAAAAGCTTTTAACCTAATGACAATTATGTTTCTTAATGAATCTAACTTATTTCTTTCTCATAAAAACATTTTTACACATTTTAGCAACATAAACATTGAACTAGCAAAAATTTCCGAATGGTTTCGATTAAACAAACTATTATTAAATATTGATAAAACTAAGTGGATTCTTTTTCATAATTATGGTAAAAAGCACCAGCTGCCTAGCAACTTACCCTTTTTTTTTATCGATAACATAATTATTATAAAAGTTCTAGTGACAAGATTTTTAGGTGTATATATCGATGAAAATCTTAATTGGAAAAGCCACATTGCTAACTTGTGCAATAAAATTTCAAAGAGTGTAGGCATTTTATACAAAATAAGAAACGTTCTAGATAAACATACCTTAAATCAATTATATTATTCGCTAATTCATTGCCATATTAATTATGCAAACATTGTTTGGGGTAGCACTTACAAAAGTAAACTTAAACCTCTCTATCGGCAACAGAAGCATGTAGCACGCCTTATAAATTTCAAGGACCGTTTTGCTCACGCCAAGCCTCTTTTATATGATATGAAAGCACGCAATACATCGAGGATACACTGCCAGAACGTACTAAGTCATTTTTCATTGTTTTGAAATAATGGCAGTTTAATGAAAAAAATTTTTTAAATGCAATGGTTTATATTCCCACTGTATATTTGGGAATGATCAATAACTTGGTATTATATAGAATATAAGGTCTGGTACGTTTTGGACGTGATAAAGCATATAATAACGAGTGCTTATGTTGACTTAACTCAAAACCAACAAAAAATGGCTTCTGGCAGTATACCCTCGATATATGAGTTAAATGTTTTTAATATTCTTTATTTTATGTATAAATGCAAGTCCCACCTATCACCCGTTTCTTTTCGTAACTTGTATTTACAAAGAGATAGAAATAAATATATTTTAAGGAACGATAATTTAATTCCACAACCATTTTTCAAACTAATTTAAAAAAATTTTTTATTTCATTTCGCGGACCATTTTTATGGAATAGTATAGTTCTAAATACTTCTAAAGATTTTTCTCAAGAATGTAATTTTGATTCTTTTAAACAAAATCTTAAAAGGCTCATTTTTTCAACTGAAAGTATACTAATCTACTTTTAAATTTTTAAATTTTTGAAAATCCCTTATCTAATTTATAATATTTATATTACGAACTTTATATACTTTTATTATTAAAATTTTGTAATAAAAAAAATTGAACAAAAATAAATAAATAACAAGAATATAAAAACGTTCAAATATTTTCAATAGCGGTTTCTCTGTGACAAGACCTGATGGTCTTCTTTGAGTATCCGCGTTCTTTATATTTATTTTTATTATTTATTTCTTAACGATATCTCGACTTGTTAACTTTTATTATTGTAATAATTTTTTTTTTTTTTAAATTGTAATAAATATTGTAATAAAGAACATAAAGAAAAAAAAAAAAAAAAAAAAAAAAGTTTTTAAAGGAGAGTAATACACTCTTTGATATTTCACTAGCAAACTTTGAGCAAAAAGTAAAGATTGTTTTTGTTCTGAGAATGCCAAAAAGGAGGATATTCAGTCGTATCTAGATCAAAAAGGAGGATATTCAGTCGTATCTAGATCAAAAAGGCGAGCAAAACGTGTATATTACAGAAGGACTGGATGAGTTACAAAATGCATTGCCAATTTAAAAATAAAAAATGCATTACCAGTTAAAAATAAAAATATTTGACTCAAGAGGATGGAGGTAGAGGATGGAAGTAGAATCACAACGAATGCAGTAAAACCCAATGAACTTGAGGTTTATTCTTGTTTATCTGGAAATGATTCTGAATCGGAGCTTAGTTTAGGTTCTTCAGATGATGAAGATTCTACCAAATTAAATCTAAAATAATTATAAGCATAAGTGCTGAAGATCTGGTTGTTTGTATTGCTGCAGTTTCTGACCAATACAGAGTAGCTAAGCGTCCAGAAACTTTATTAGTAGCATATTTGCAATATAGCTGGTGTAAATCTAGAAGATCTATCTATTAAAATCTATTAAAAAGTCCATAGAAAGAGATTTAAGAAGATTGAGATATTAGGAGATAAACTCAGGCAAGAAATTATAACTACTCTGAAGGGAAAAAAGCTATGTGTTCATTTTGATGGAAAGAGGAAGAAACAGATCGAAGAAGATCTAGTATTACATTCCCTGATATAGATGACACAAATGACATACTGCTAGGTGTTCTTCAAACACCAAGATCCAATGGTAGTGACCTGGCTTAAGCAATTTCGAATCTGCTAGAATAATTTGACATTGATGATAGACCTAGTTAGGTTTGATTGGAGTTAGCTGAATCACCCCTTTATAAAATTGCTAGAAACCTCCCGGTATTTGAAAAAGAGGCCTATGCTTCAAAAACTTTTTTGAGGAGTGATTACAGGAAACTATAAGGGCTTTTTGTTATCAATTTGGAAGATGAAGTACCTAAATTTTGTTTTCATTAACCTGGAGTCTGCCATCAAGCTAGGTACAGTATATTGAAAAAATAAATGCGTAACTATAATAAATAATAAATATATAAATAAAAAAATGTAACATATAAATATTAATGGTGAAAAAATCTTACTCTTTAGGTTTATGGCTGATGCTTTATACATTCTTACTCTGTGAATAATAGATAAGATTACCATGATTACAAGGAAAGTGGAAAAAAGATGATAAAGATAGCAGTCTTCTTCACATCTGTCTTGTATAATAAACTTTTACTACTTGCCTGAGTGGTAACACATGAAACTCAGAGTTGCAATATTAAATTATATTATAAACATTAGCATTTAACTATCTATTGAGCACTCTTTTAAGTATACAATATTACACATGATAATATAAAGATATTTTCTTTATTCATATATGTATATACACTTACGTATATATATATATATATATATATATATATATATATATATATATATATATATATATATATATATATATATATATATATATATATATATATATATATATATATATATATATATATATATATATATATATATATATATATATATATATATACCTGATTATGTCAATTGTGATTGATAAAAACATGTTGTTTTAAATAATATATATCAAATTGATAGCACTTCTACGAAGGATTTGTACCTCACAAATCCTCTTATTTAAGAGTTCTTTCTTAAAAATGAAATGGATTTAACTTATTTGAACAGTTCTTTAGAAGATATTTTAAAGTTTGCTCGATAGTTAGTTAGACTCGATAGTTAAACTTTAGTTTCTAGATATTAAGTAAACTTTAATTTAAAAACAACTATTATCAAGTTTACAAAAAAAAAATTTATTATTTGACAAGGTAAATTATTTAAGTAATAAGGTTCTTATTGTTTTTGTTTTTTTATTTCTTCTATTAATTGGGCAACGGGAATTTTCTTTTCAAAAATAGTTTATTATTTTTAAATTATAAATTATCATAAATTAGTTAATTTATTATAAAATCCATCCTTTTTTACCGAAAAGAAGATGCTTGTCGTACTTAATTTTTATTTTTTTATTGCAAACTAATGCCGTTTCTTCTAAACTTCTTTTAATAACATTTTCTATCGCTCTCTGTTGGCGTCTAGGAGTGTACCCATCTCTAAGAGAACGAGCAACTGATACAAATTTTAATATTCCTCTTGAGTTTATTTTTTTTAGTATCGAAGTCAATCTTTTACCTCGTTGTTCTATTTCTTGGTTTGATCCCGCGTAAATCTGATTTAAGGGATCATCAGGGTAAATATTTCCAGAACATATGCCAAAGTTGGGTTGAAACATAAAGACTGGGCTATTTGAAAGACAATATCTTGCACTCACTAGCGCTTCAAGTTCGTAGTTTGATTCTTGATATATAAGAAAACTTATGTTTTTTAATATTGCGTCTATTTTATATGCCGTGTCTATCGTGTCTACCGAGAACATAGTGCTTTTATTATTTAAATCGCCACTACTTATGCAACTAAATCTGTTTGATAAATCTATAAAGTCACGCTTTAAAGCAGATAAAATTAATTCGCTAGAAAAATCCATTTTTTTCATCTTAATTATGCTTTTAAACATGTTTCGAATTGCTTCATCTGCATAAGTTTCTTCTGGTATACTGAATGGACAAATTATTTGTGAAAGCTGTTTATTGAGGTGTTCGTGGAGCTTTAACGTTAATCCTTTATCCATAAACGCCTGAACACCGCTTTCGACACCGAAAAAGTCTTCATCGATGTCAATAAAGATTTTTTTTACAGAGTTTAATTTGACCTTTTCAAACTTCAGTTCGTTTACAACTAGAAATGAAAAGTTTTTCAATCGATGACATTTATGAGAGGGGATATCAAGATTAATAAGTGATTGAGAACTACGGTTCATATACATGCAAGAATAGTTTGTTAAGTATAGTTTTGAGAAAAAAGCGTGGCATACACAATAAGATCTTTTATTTTCATTAAAATCAACCCATCCAATGTAACTTTTACCCATAAAAGAAAAATTTAGCTTTAGCCAATCAGGTGTTACCCATATTATTCTGTTGATTAATCCAGTTAAAACGGCAGATAATATGAATACGTCATTTGATTGCATTAATGGTAGAAGTATACTTTCTGATGATGGTATTTTAAATAGAAGATCTGATGATAATTCTATATTTTGAGTGAGTTTATCGAGCTCTTCGAATTCATCAGGAGCAGCCATATCAGAGTGACCGTCAATATGAATCTAATAAAATAAATCATTTAAGCAATCGTGAAATATCAAAGAAAAAAATTTTGCGACTCAATATAATAATATTAAAGTTGACATTCATGTCTGTTTTTTTCTTTTATCAGTTATTCAAACTTTTGTTTGATGTAAAATAGTTATTTTACTTAAATTTTGTTATAAAAAAAGCAAAAATAAAATAAAAATCTGATTTTAGCAGCAAAATTGCAGTAAAAAAATCATTAACAGCATTTTTTTTTTAAAATAGATGTTCTTAAAACATTATACATAAAAAGAAAATACAAGAGGTAGGCACTCAGGATTTATATCAGAAGATGCAAAGGAAGGAAACTAAGGATTTAAAATACATTTTACTAGCTAACTCTTTTTATGATTTCTGAACAAAACCTGAGTTTGTTTGTCTCCTCTTCAAATCCTGTATTCAATCCTGATCTAATTATGAAAACCTGAATCAATGCATGATTCATACCAGTGTGTTTCCTTCGCTGTTTATTAAACCTTCTTTAACCGCTTGAAACCAATATGGAATTACTAAAAGTATTTATAACATAAATATATATATATATATATATATATATATATATATATATATATATATATATATATATATATATATATATATATATATATATATATAGTTAGAGAAATAAGTATCCGAACAAAAGATTTTTTTATGGAAAATAAGCTTTGTCAGGTTATTTCCGAAAAAAAAAACTTTATAAAAATAAAATTAATGATTATTCTGAAAGAAAATTTTATTACGAATTCAATATGCAAAAAAAAAATACCAATAATAATATTTAATTGATAAAAAATTAAGATACATTTAAACTATGCAATTTTTTAGCATTAAATAAGTATCCGAACAAAATTTTAAAGATTAAGGCTTAAAGATTGACGTTTCTCCGAGTAATTATTTTTATGACTTTTTAATATCGAGTTGGACCGCCTTTAGCTTTTATGACTTCTGCAAGTCGACATGGCATCGATTCAACTAATTTCTTTGTCGTATCTGAGTCGGTATCAGCCAAAGCTTCTTGGAGCATGATTTTTAAATCTTCTTTTCTTTTTAGACATCGTGTGCCACATTTTTTATCCAGAATAGCCCAGAGATGTTCAACTGGATTGAAATCTGGACTTTGCGCAGGCCATTCAAGTAACTCAGTTTGCTTTTGGATAAAAAACTCTTTTGCTTTCTTTGACGTATTTTAGGGTCATTGTCTTGTTGGAAGATAAAATGTTTTCTCAATCGCAGTTTTTTAGTTGAAGCCAGAAGATTTTTATTGAGAATGTTAACATAAACCTCAGAGTCCATAATTCCATCAATAAACTCCAGTTTTCCTGTTCCGTTCCAAGCCATTGATCCCCATACCATAACATTGCCTCCACTAAATTTTACTGTGCCTCGAATACAACTGAGTGTGACTGCTTTCCCTTTTTTTCTCCATACTTTTTGAGCTACATCGGACTTCACAAGATTAAATTTTGACTCGTCCATCCACAAAACTTTCCTCCAGAATGATACCAGCATATTTACATATTTTTTAGCAAATGCAAGTCTTCGTTTTCGATGGATTTTTGAAAGGAATGGTTTCTTGCGTGGAACTCTTGCTTTAAATCCACTTTCTTTCAATTGATTTCGAATAGTACATGAGCTCACTTTTAACCCAAAATCCTTCTCAAGGAGGCTTGACACTTTTGGTGCTGATAAAAAGCGGTTTTTTTGCACCATCTTGACAATTTGTCGATCTATTCTTGATGTTGTTTTACGCTTTGCTCCGAATCTGGACTGATTTTGCACATATCTAAACATATTATACTTTTTAATCAGATCGCTGATGGTTCCTAATGCCATTCCAGTCGCTTTACTTATTGACCTAAACGTTTTACCTTGATTGAACAAATCAATAACCAAATTGCGCTGAGCTTGGGACCATTCCTTGATTTTAACTCCCATACTTGATGATATCAATGGTAAATCAAATGTATTAAAAAAAATATCAGTCAATTATTAAAAATTACTCGTTGTAAAACAACAATATATCTAAAACCATTGGTTTAAAAACTTTTTTTAATAATCAATTTCAAAACTTCGTTTACAAAACAACATGTTTGGATAATTATTTTTCATTAAAGTTTTAACACTCCTTCGGGAATCGTTAAATTTTAGCAACGCAAGTTAATTACCGTTGATTAATTTTTTGCAACATAAAATCGTAATTAAATTTGCTTTTAGAATAATTATAAAAGTATTTATCAAAAACATATGTTTTTCTGAAATAACCTGACAAAGTTTATTTTTCACAATAAAATGTTTTGTTCGGATACTTATTTCTCTGACTGTATATATATAAATATATATATATATATGAAGACCTCAGTGGAAAAACCGGCGTTGTCACATTTAAAAAGTATTGAGAAACTATTTATTGATCATTAATAAAAGTCTTTATTTAAAGCAAATGAAACTAAGCAATTTAAAAAAATTTATATTATAATTATTTTATTTAAAATTTATTCAAAACAAAACATTTTGTAATTTTTTATACAAAATTTTTTTTTCTTTGCTTTAAATAAAGACATTTATTAATGATCAACAAATACTTTCTTAATACTTTTTAAATGTGACAACGCCGGTTTTTCCACTGAGGTCTTCATATATATATATATATATATATATATATATATATATATATATATATATATATATATATATATATATATATATATATATATATATATATATATATATATATATATATATATATATATATATATATATATATATATATATATATATATATATATATATATATATATATATATATATATATATATATATATATATATATATATATATATATATATATATATATATATATAATATATATATATATATATATATATATATATATATATATATATATATATACAGGGTGGGCCAAAAGTTACTGACCCTTTTTTTTTTAATATCTTCTTTATTTCTTAATATTTTTTTTTTTTTTCAGATCCTGGAAATTAATTATGGAGAAATTCAGTACCGTCCAACGTACACAAATTGTAAAATTTTACTATCAAAATCAAGGCTCAATAATTCAAACCGAAAGAGCTTATCGAAGGCATTTCAATGTGAGAGATGTTCCTAGTAGGAATGCAATTAAGAGCATGGTTAAAAGATTTGAAGATCAAGGAGCTGTAAGTGATCTGCCACGTTCTGAAAGACCTAAAGCTGTTTGTACGGATGAAAATAAAGAAAGGATAGGTGAAAATCGTGAAGAAAATCCAACAACTTCCACCCAAAGACATTCATTGGAACTTAGAATTTCTAGAACATTTTTAGGAAGGGTTATGATAAGTCTAAATTTTTATCCATACAAAGTGCAACTCATCCAAGAATTGAAGCCACAGGACTTTCAGCCTAGACTACAGTATGCCGTTCGATTACAAGAACTTGCTGAAAATGAACCAAATTTTTTGGATAAACTAATCATGTCTGATGAAGCCCACTTCCACCTAAATGGGTTCGTCAATAAAAAAAACTGTCGCTTTTGGGCAGCAGAAAACCCAAGAGCTGTGCATCAGAGAGAAATTCACCCTGTAAAGTGCACTGTATGGTGCGCAATAACTTTAAATGAAATTATCGGGCCATACTTTTTTGAAGATGATAATGGAAATGCTGTGACTGTGACAGGAGAGAGGTACAGAGCGATGCTACAAAATTTCTTATGGCCAGCAATTGAAAATCGAGTTGGAATGTTGTTCCAGCAGGATGAAGCAACAGCTCATACTGCAAAAGAAAGCATGCAATTACTCCGGCAATTTTTTAATGGAAGAATTATTTCTCGATTTGGTGATGTCAATTGGCCATCTTGTTCTCCTGATCGGACTAGCCCAGACTTTTTCTTGTGGGGATATCTAAAGGAAAAGGTTTATGCCACCAAGCCGCAATCTTTAATGGAGCTAAAGGAAAACATCACTAGAGAAATAAGAGAAATAAGCCTAGAAACTTTGGAAAAGGTTACGGCAGAGGTAATCGAAAGAGCTACAATTTGTGAAGCAGAAAATGGAAGGCATACGCAGGATGTTATTTTTCACACTTAACGATAAAGTTTCTAAAGCTTACTAAAAGTAAATTTGTGATAAGAATAAAATTAAGTTTGTGATAGAAAATCAATTTCCATCGCCTTGACTTTATGAGAATAAAATTTCATGCATTTAACTGTTAAAATAAAAAAGTTATTTAAAATTGAAATGGTTCAGTGACTTTTGGCCCACCCTGTATACATATATATACATATATATATATATATATATATATATATATATATATATATATATATATATATATATATATATATATATATATATATATATATATATATATATTAATAAACAAGACAAACTTTTGAATTAATAAAACCATTTTATTAATTCTAAACAATACATGTTTCGACTATCAATAGTCATTTGAGTTGAAGTTTAATTTTAATAGTTTGTACACAGATAATTTCATTTTGTATTGGTATTGAAGAAATTACCTATATAGGTATTTAAACAAATATAAAAATTAAACTTCAACTGAAGATGACTATTGACAGTCGAAACACGCACTGTTTAGAATTAATAAAATGGTTTTATTAATTAAAAAGTTTGTCTTGTTTATTAAAATACTTACATTTTTTGTGCTAAAAAGAAATTTTGAATATATATATGCATATATATATATATATATATATATGCATATATATATATATATATATATATATATATATATATATATATATAAAATATATATATATATATATATATATATATATATATATATATATTAATAAACACTTCCCGTTAACAAAAAAATATAGTAATTAAAATTTTTTTATAATAATTTATAACTTCCTGTAAAATATTTTTTCTATAAATTGAATTTTTTTTGAGATTTAGTAACTCTTCCTGATGATCCAGCGATGGTGAAACTCCGAGTCGAAGATAAAAGTTAGATAAGTGTTTTTTACTAATTAATTATTGCTCTGTTCTTTAAGAACATTGAGCACTCTATTTGTAAAATACACTAACATAATTTACATATATATATATATATATATATATATATATATATATATATATATATATATATATATATATATATATATATATATATATATATATATATATATATATATATATATATATATATATATATATATATATATATATATATATATATATATATATATATATATATATATATATAGCTAGGGCTAACTACACGGGTTTCAAAAATGGGGGACACAATCGTCGATTTCTAAAAAAGGCCTCTTTTTCTTAAAATTTCTTACAAAAAAACAGCTTTTAAAAAAAAGTATGAGGGGGGGGGGTGATCTCGTTGGCCATGATACCATTAGTGTTGTAAAGTATTTTTAATACTGGTATTTAAAATATTTTTTAAAGTATTTATATTTTGTATGTTAAATACTTTTTCAGTCGAGTAATTAGTATTTGTATTCTAAATATAAATTTTGATGGGTTTTATTTTTTTACTGTTTTTCAAAATGCAAAATACTTAATTTTATTTTAATTTTAATTTATATAAAAAAACAAATGTCCAGAAATTTTAATAAGAGGTCTGAATGATGGTGGTCCCCAGCAAGCACACAACGATGAAACAACGTTGAAATAACGTTGATCGACGTTGATCAACGTTATTTCAACGTTTTTTCAACGTTGTGTGCTTGCTGGGTCTGTACACAAAAGTTGTTCCTTCAAAAACATTTTGTAGTGGAATTGGTGGTCTACTATTATTGAGTTCACCTGCTATTAAACAAAAATGAAAGGTAAGTGCAAACAAAGGTTAACAATTTAGTTATCAACTACAAACAACAATACATGGGTGTAATAGCCGATTGCTCAAAACTATAGCCAAATGTCAGCAAAGCACACAAGCATCCTATGCTGTGAAGAGTATTACTAAAGTTTTATTGAAGACACCAATTCTATGTCAACATATGTAATATATCAATTTTAGAGCCAAGAGTAAAAGAAAAACTCAAACCATTGATGCATTAAAATTGCGCCATTTCGAACTAGTGGAGTTGGAGGTATTAGGAGAACACAAACAATTTATGAAACTTATTGCTGATGCTCTCAACATACTTTAAAGGAAATTGTTTAGTATCTTCGCATAAAACTTGTGATGTTTATTCCAAAAGATATACATTTAATAAAATTTATTTCAAACTTCAGCTGCTTTAAAACATCTTCCAGAGTAGAAAAAGTACTTTGTATTTAAATACTTTTTTGAAAGCATTTTTTACAACAATGTAAAGAGCAGATTAGGGTAATATGAACACCTAGGTAATGTGAGCATACCAAAAGATTTCTAAGATGTGGGCAGTGAAGTTCAACTTGCTTTGTATTTTTTAATTTGACTTAATGTGATGATAGTAGAAAGCAGTATAATTAGAGTAAACTTATACGCATTAATTATTGGCTTTCATCTAATTAAAACGTTATTTAATTTTTTGTGTTGTTAAAATATTATCATTAAAAATGAAAGAATCTGTGGCGCAAAATTTTTTAATGTTAAAATAACGTAAAATATGCTAAATTCGGTCGCCATTTAACTTTGATCATTTAAGAATAAATAACAAAAATGCATGGGTATTTTAATTTTTACAAACTTCTTTTTCTCCAACAAAATTTGTTGCCACTTTGTGCCTAAGAATCATAAAAAAATAATAGGCCGGGTGAGTAAAAAACAGCAATTGCTTTTACGCAGCGTTTTTGGAGAAATTGCTCAGCTTTACGTAAATAAAAAGTTTAGCAAACATGCTCAAATTTTTGCTCACGTAAAGCTGACCAATTACTAAATGCAAGCAATTGCTTTTTTTTATTCACCCGGCCTGATAATGTTTATTTGAAATCTGCTGAAATAATTTGTTTGCAAAACAAGAGTTTCGTAATTATGCTTAGTATTGAAATCTAAAATAAGTAAAGTATTGAATAAATAATCAAATTTAGCACTAATATTATTGAGAGTCACCAAGTTAATTATATGTGAAAAAGAAAGTTTTTCATTTTTAAAAATCAAACACTCTTTTTCTTCCAAATCAGTGAAATTTTAAAATACTTTAACTTTGGTCACTAATGGGTTATGTGCAACGCGTCACTAAACGATAAAAACAAAAATTATCAGGAAAGTCATTGATTGTAAAAAATGTGACTTTATCGTGCGCGAACCAATTACAAAAAAAAAATAATTCCTAATTGCACTGCGCACTTGAAAAAAAATATTTCAAAATTGTGAAATTAAACTTCAAATCAGTGCTGTGGCTAGTGGGTCGGAGGCCCTAAAATCTTTTATTAGGGCCCTAAAATTTTTAAAAGCTTTCGTCTAGGTAATTCTAAAAAAAAAAAAAAACTTATTAAATTTGCAAATGGGCCCACTAAAATTGCTGCAACCCCCCCTCCCCTAATTAAATGTGTGGGTAGCCTAGCCACGGCTCTGCTTCTATATAAAAGAACTGTGAAAATAATGATAAAAGTTAACATTAGCCCCTATTCCCTCTTTTAAAACCTGCCATTAGGGCCCCTATTCCTTCTTTTAAAACCTGCCACTAGGGCCCCTATTCCCACTTTTAAAACCTGCCATTAAGGCCCCAAAATCTTACAATTTTTTTCCACTAGGTACTACCAAATTATTAAAAAAAAAGGTCCTTAAATTTCTCAAAGAGCCCTTAAATTTCCGAATGGGCCCCCTAAAATTGCTAGCGCAATTGTTTGATTATTTTATTATAATATAACAATAGAAAACAAGTTTTTATAACTTTTGTTAAATTTGTGATATTGCAATATGTTATTGCGATTATTTAGGTCTTAAATATTAGTGATATTGGTATGTTAAATTTGTAATATTGTGTTGATAGAAGTGTATATGTAATGTGATCGAACTTTTAAGATGGTATTGAAAGTTCAGTCAAAATAGCTGTTCTCGTTTAAAATAAAAAGGCCGGGTAAATAAAAAAAAGCAATTGTTTTTACTCAGCGTTTTTGGAGTAATTGCTCAGTTTTACGTGAATAAGTATTTAAGCAATTTTGCTCAAATTTTTAATTACGTAACCCTTTTGTTTATTCACATTCATTGAATAAAAAAAAAATGGTTTTGGTAGTAAAAATGCGTCGTAATGTCATGCCTAAATTGTGTAGGCTTAATATCAAATTGTATTTGAAAATATTTGTGGTACTCCCACTCCTCAATTAGAATAAGTTTGTTAAACAATACGGTTTTACGCTATTTTAAATGGTTATTTATGTTATATATATTTTTTAACCTCGTCGGAGTTATATATTCAAAATGTACGCAATTCAATAAGTTTTAAACTAATCAATTTTGAAATTGATGGTCGTTATTTCTGCATACTTAGGTATATTCTGCAACGGAGCGCATTAGGCGGATTGTAAGCAATAAAAAATACGCTTTATATTTATCCCCACATTTGACGCTTAATGTTGATATTGATGAGTAAATTGACCCAAGAACATGCACAAGATACATTACGATGTTTCTACAATGCGGACATATTAGAGCAAATTCCTTTAGATGAGGTTGCCAATATATTTGCAGCGAGAATCCAAAAATGCCTCCACTTAGAAGGTTTTTTTTAATTAATGTATATTTATATAGTATATAAACTATGTCTACAATAATAAAAATTACTGTAGACATAAAATGTGACAGTAATTACACCAGATGTCTTTGGTTTAATTTACTTGCATAAAAACTTAAAAGCTGTAAAAACACGAAGGAATTTAAAGTATTTAAATATTTAAAATTGTTTTAACAAAATATTGAAAAGTGTTGTCTCAAATAATTAAAAAGTATTTTATTATTAAAAAGTATATAAAGGAAAAATGTCAACAATAAGTTTTGTTTTCATTGAATTACATGAACCAAGTTTGTTACGCTTAGTTACATTTTAAGTACTTTATTTTTTAAATGGTAGTTCTAATAAGACTAATCAAGGGAAAGCATGAGACTCGTATTATAATTAATAAGGTTTTGGATAAGTCACTTTGTTTGAACTATTGGTTGTTACCCAGTAATTTTTTAAAACAACCAAGATATTGTTTTGAGGTGGAAGACGATTGAGCTGCGTTTTTTCATACTTTATACAAGGATAACTGTGTTGAAAAGAATATTGAATGCTTCTATGTATAACGATTTAAATTTTGAAATAGCTATTTGAATTTTATTTAAAAACGGTAATGATTACAGAGACTCAAATTGAGATAATGCAAGTCTCAATTATAGACAATGCACGTCAATCTTCTAAAAAACAATGTTGTTAATTCAAAGGAATATTTTAGTGAACTTTTTTGCTCACCAATCAAATTGAACATTATCGCACATGTGCAAAAATCTTTGGCACATATGCGACAATGTACAATTTTATAACACGCCTCTAGATAATATATGCTCCTATGTATAAGGATTTGAATTAGAAAATTACTTGCAACTTATAAAATTGATACGTTCAAAACATAACCCTTTTGCGCAAATATATAGAAGAATTAATGAAATAAGCAAATTTATGAAATTATCTCAAAGTTTTTAACAAAATAAAAGTTTTTTAGCATCGGTGGTGCAGTGATTCATTGATTTTTATTTTTAATAATTTAAAGAGTGCTGTTTGTACCAAAGATATAACCACTTTAGTGATCAAGTGTGTATTTTTACCTATTGATAAACGACTATTAGATAATATTAAATGCTAGGTAAATACTGAATGTTTATGCATGTACAAGTGTTGTTAAATGATGTAGATTTTTTTGTTTAGTTCTGTTAAAATACTTTATTATGATGTCACTATTTTTGAACTCATTGTTTTAAAAAAAAGACTGTTCTATTACACTAATATAGGTAAGGTAAATGACATAAACGACATTGTTTATTGGCCACCATTTTTTATTAATATTTAGTTTAATTCTGCTTTATTGTATTTTTGTAGGTCATTCGACTCTAAAGGTTGGTGGCAATACACCAGCATCAATTTTAAACAAGGCTTTAGATAAGAAAATGTTAGCTAGAAGGCAAAAAACGATAAATGACCATTCAAGACTGCTTACTTGTACAAAGCTCAACCTACCTTACACATGACGTCAATTCAACATTGGAATAACGCTGTACTGACGTTGCAACTTTAGATTAAAATTAATCCAATGTTAGATTGACGTTTTGTGCCTATTGGGTACTAGGTAAAAGCCATATTTAAAACATAAAAAAAATGTTTATATAAAATTACGTTTGAAATTTATTAATTATGTTTAGTTCAATTTAGTTTCAAAAATTTTATTATTTTTTAACAGTTAAAAAAAAGTATAAATATGAACTTAGTTTAGGCTTTTTTTCTGTGTATGTGCTCTGGCGACGGAAAGGCAACTAAAAAAAAAAGTTTGATCAATTAACAGGAAGACCATTTACAGAGAGCTACCAAGGCTGAAGAAAAAATGAAACATTTATATTTGTAAATCTCATTAACATGGAATGTGCGTTTTAAATTATTGTTGTATTCTTTTGGATTTATAATGCCTTTATAGTACTATTATAATTAAAATAATAAACATGTCTATTTAGTAAAATTTAATAAATTTTGCAACTAAAACATGGATTAAACATCGAGTAATTACAAAATTTAGGTAGGAGATGTTTTTCTCACTTAAACTTTTTTTCTTTTTTCTTTTATTATCTAATAAAATAAATTTAAAAAAAGAAAGAAATGGAGGATAAAATAAAATAAAAAATTTAAGTGAGAAAAATATCTCCTACTTAAATTTTGTAATTATTCGATGTTTAATCGAATAATTACAAAATTTAAAATAATGTTTTAGTGCCAAAATTTAAAATAATGTTTTAGTGCCAAAATTTGTTGAATTTTATTAAATAGACATGTTTATTATTTTAATTATAATAGTACTATAAAGGCATTATAAGTTCAAAAGAAATATAAATATAAAAAATTATTATATTTTATTTATTTATTTTTTTCTTATTTAAAACATAATTTTAAGAAAATTTTAATGGTACTTGGAAGATTTTGTATTATCTTACATGTTTTAAAAGCTATGCTATGTATCTTACGGAAATTAGTGATAAGACAACTATTGTCTTATTTTTGCCCCTGTCATGTAAATTTTTTTATATTTAGTTATTGTCATTATTGTCAAACGGCAAAATATATATATATATAAAAATCTATATTCCATCCATAAGTTTTTTTTTTCAAAAATCAAAACCGGTTAACATTTTCAAACCAGTATTTCTTATTTACTTTGTTACAACTTATTATAAAGAGTTGTAAAAAAGAAAATAGGAAATAAGGGAAAGGAAATAAATAACTTTCTTACATTGATGAAATTCTGACATGGAAAATCAATTAAAAAAATTTGAGTGGTTAAATATTAAAAAATATTTTAATTAAGTGGGTTAAAAGTTATCTTTTTAATAGAAAACAGTTTGTTGTCCTGGAGGAGTCAGGAGCTCTTGATATTGATTGCGGTGTCCCACAGGGATCGATCTTGGGACCTTTATTATTTTTAATATATGTTAATGATATGAATAAAGCTTCTCATAAAATATCGTCAATTATGTATGCAGACGATACAAATTTATTATTATATAATTATTATTATATTTGTATAATATATAATATTATACAAATTTATTATAGACGATACAAATTTATAATTCTACAGCAATTCTGATGTAAAAATATTGTTCGAAACAATGAACGCTGAACTGGAAAGCTTTAACCAATGGTTTATAGCTAATAAGGTATCATTAAATTGTAAAAAAACAAGTTTTACTCTCTTCCATAAAATAAGACAATCAACTAATCTTCCGTTAAAATTGCCAAAACTGTCAATTAATAAAAATGAAATAAATCGAGTAAATTATACAAGGTTTTTGGGAGTAATATTTGATGAGAACCTATCATGGAAAAAACATATTAGTCTTATTGAAGCAAAAATATCTTCTGCTATAAGTGTATTATATAAATCTAGGGCCTTTTTTGATTATAAATCACGCAAAATGCTTTACTTCAGTCTTGTTCATTGTCATCTCTCTTACGCTAATATTGTTTGGGCTAACACACACAAAACTAAATTAATAAGATTACAGAGGCTACAAAACCACGCATGTAAAGCGGTTAACTATTTAAAAAGATTAGAAAACCCTTCCCCTGTAATGAAATACATGAATGTGTTAAATATATCAAAACTTAATTCGCTTATAATATTAATATTTATGTATAAATATAAGAATAACTTGCTGCCGAAAGTATTTTCTGATATTTTTACATTGGCGTTTTCACAAAAATACAATCTTCGATCAAATAGCAACCATAACTATCAATTGAGCAGAGTAAAATCGCAAGTGTCAAAATTCTCAATTATTAACCAAGGTCCGTCATTATGGAATCATTTAAAAAATAACAATATAAAAGATTTGAAAAGCACTTTCTCTTTTAAACGACAAATGAAATTGCATCTCCTAAACTTCTGATATATATGCGAGTATGTTTATATATTTGTGTGTAAGTATGTTTGCATATGTGTTTGTGTATGTGTATATATGAGGATGTATATATGAGTTTTTATTCTTCACCTAGTATTTTTCAGAAAAAATATTTTATTGTAAATTTACTAAAGGCTTGTGGGCTTTAAATGTTATTTAATGTTATTGTAAATTATGTTATTGAGTTTTATTCTTCACGTAGTATTTTTCAGAAAAAATGTTTTATTGTAAATTTACTAAAGCCATGTGGGCTTTAAATGTTATTGTAAAGGGACTCTATGAAAAGATTGTGGTGACACCAGTCATCCGTATCTTCTTTGAGCTCCTGTCTGTCTTATATATATTCTTTGTGTAACGTAAAAGCTTCATTGTAATTTTATTATTTTATTTTATATAAACAGCGAAAGAAAAAAAAAAAAAAAAAAAAAAAAAAAAAAAAGCGACAAGTTTTCTAAATACACTCATGTCTTAAACTATTTTGTTTCGATTATTGATTGTCATATAAACTTTACGAACATTGCGTGGGGTAGTACTAATAAAAATGAACTTGAACCCAGAGCGAAGGGGTGGCGAACGAGGCCACATGGGCGGCAAATTTGCGAGGCGGCAAATTTCAAAATTTAATAAACATTTTTTAATATATGAAATGTTTTAAACACGCCTCAAAACCAAAATAATTTTAGTTTGCGTTTTAAAATCTTTGGACACGCCTCATAATTTTTTTGCACCTTCATGCAAATTAAAATAATTTCAATATGAAATTAAAACATTAATTAAAAAAAAATTAAATAATTAAAACAAGATCTGAAAGGCAGTGGAATATATATTAACGAAGATTTCGCTAAAGAAACTATGGAAGAGAGAAAGAAACTATGGGAAGAAGTGAAAAAACTGCGCAATCAAGGTAAATACGCAACGACTAAATATAACTAAATTAATTGTCGCGAATTTAAAAAATAACTTAATTTTTTTTTAAGCGTTAGAATTAATTACTCTTACGAATGGCTAAACAAACAATAGATTTTGGAACGCAACACTTTAATGTTTTCAAAACTACAAATAATGTTTTACTTAATGACTTTTACGACCCAGATTTGCAATTTTTTAATGAAAATAATTTTAACTCGCAGTTTTTTTTCGCACTTTTAAAAAAGAAATCGAGGCAAAATAATTGCATTAGTATTTATTGATTGCACCTAGTCGCGCACAGAAACTTTCATACTTTCTTTGTCAAGAAAAGTAAAATATTTTGAAATAAAAGTTTTAAAATCTATTATGTACCATCAAAAAAAAGAATAAAGCTATCTGGTTCAGCTTTCAAAAAGTTACAAAAGCAACGACTTGAAAGTGACAAAAAATTACAAAAGGTGTTTGCAAAATGGATTAAAAAAAGCGAAGATCAAACAGAACAATCAGGTAAAAATATTTTTTTTGATGGATTTTCAAGTCAAAATCACAAATAAATCTAATTAAAAAACTTAGCAAACTAAGCCATGTCATTTGCAATATTACAATCGAAAAAATGTTGATATAGTTTATTTTTATTTTTACAGCGCAAAAAAGTCCAGTTTTTTTTTCGATGTGATGATGAACAGTTACTGCAAAATAATGAAGTCAACCAAAATGCAGTTACAACAAATCTGTTAGAATTCAAGTTTGATGATCCACCAACTTGGCCCAAAATTAATGACAGTCTAAGATGTTCTTTGGTTGAATATGGTGCTAAACAAGACAAGAGAGAAGTCTATCCTACCACATCAACATCATCAGAAAACAGACATAGTTCTAGTTGGTTTGAAAAAAATCTTCCTAATGGGGAAAAAGTTAATCGTCAATGGTTGTTATACAGTGCATCAAAAATTCTTTGTTTTGCTTTCCATGTATTTTTTTTTCAAACACAAAGACAAGCAAGTTTGCAGATACATCAAAAGGTTTTTCAGAATGGAAACAACTAAACCCTCGAATCCCTGAACACAAGAACAGCTGTGAACATAGAAAGTGTTTCACTTCATGGAAAGAAATGGAAAAAAATCTGAGAGAGGGAAGATCTTTAGACAAGGACATTCAAAATGCCATCCAAACTGAAAAAGAAAAGTGGCGAAATATTCTAAAAGTTGTTATAGATTCATATATGTTCTGCGCTAAGAACAATTTGGCTTTTCGAGGCAGTTCCAATATTATTGGTGAGCCAAACAGTGGAACCTTTCTCAACACAATTGCAATAATAGCACGCTATCATCATCCTTTAGCAGAACACATAACAAATGTTAAACTTAAGCAGAAATCTGTTAGTTACTTTTCCCCACAAATTCAGAATGAACTAATTGAACTTCTTGGCAGAAAGGTGAAAAGCGAGATAGTCATGAGAATTAAAAAAGCCAAATATTATTCAACTTTATTTGATTGCACTCCTGATCTCTCTCACAAAGAACAAATGTCAGAAATAATCCGATATGTTTGTGTCACTGATGGAGAATGTTCTATTGAAGAGAGTTTTCTGGATTTCATTGAATCTCGTCAAAAAACCGGAGTTGGTCTGGCTTCAAAAATATTATTCAGTTTATATAAAGATGAATTAAACATCGAAGATTGCCGAGGTCAGGGTTATGACAATGGAGCCAACATGTCTGGAAAATATTTTGGTGTTCAAGCCCAAATAACTGCAAAAAATGATTTAGCACGATATGTGCCTTGCGCAGCTCACACTCTAAGTCTTGTAGGAGTCCATTCAGCAGAAGTTTCCCCATTTATGATTACATTTTTTGGAAAGGTTCGAAAAAATATTCAATTTCTTCTCAAGTTCTACTACCAGATGAGACAAACTGATGAAAACACTTGAAGTCACCCTAAAAAATCAAAGTGAAACACGCTGGTCTGCCAAAAAAGAGGCTATCATAAAACTTATTCACTAATTAATCAAATCACAAATGTTTGCAATGTTTTACAAGAAATTAGTAATGATTCTCTGCTAAATGCTGAAACAAAGTCCGGAGCTAGAGAGATTTTGATTCAAGTTGATTTTGAGTTTCTTTGCTGGCTTGACCTTTAAAACATGATACTTACATTAATTGACAGAGAGAATCGCAGCTTAAAATCAAAAAATATGACAATTGATATTGCATCAAAAAAAATTGCTGGTTGATTGCTTCTATACAAAACCTTTGAGACAGGGGCATTCATAACAGCATGAAAAAAGCTGAAATAATATCAAAAGATCTTGACATTGAAGCTAGCTTTCCAATCAAAAGAAAACGTAAAGCAAAAAGGATGTTTGATGATGAAACAAGGGAAGAAAGTTCACACATACCTCCAGAAAAAGATTTTAAAATTAATTGTAATATAGTCTTTGACAGTATAATTACACAATTACACTGGACATTTGAAACAATGGCTAAGATTTCATCAAATTTTGAGTTTCTAAATGGTAACTCTCTTGCAAGTATGTCAGTTGAAGATCTGAAGAAATGTGGAGATAAACTTTGTCAAAAATATGTTCGTGATCTTAATGCTAATGAATTTCTATCTAAAATTAAAAGCTTTAAGTTTCAAGCCAGTGTCCTGATTCCAGATTTAAAAAACGCAAATCCATTGAAAATCTTGCAATTTATGGACACCTATTCTTTGACTGAGGCATACCCTTTCATTGAAATTGCTCTTAGAATCTTTCTCACACTACCCGTCACTGTGGCATCATGTGAACGTAGCTTTAGCAAACTTAAGCTTTTGAAAAATTATCTAAGATCCTCCATGGGTCAAGAACGTTTAACTAATTTTGCCATTTTGTCAATTGAAAATCCCCTGGCAAAATCTCTGTGTTACAATGAAATTATTGATAACTTTGCATCATTGAAAGCTAGAAAAATAAATTTTGTTTGAATGTGTCTAATTTTAATATTTATTAAAAAAAGTAATGCCTGGTAATTTTTTCCATGACTTTTAACCACAAAGCACGATTTAAAGTTGATTTTAAATGTGCTTTAAGTAGGTTTATCAAAATTTGAATCAAATTAAACATTAAAAAATTATTGAATTTGAGGCGGCATTTTTTCTCCTTGCCCGAAAGGATTTTTAATCTCACTACGGCCCTGCTTGAATCTCTTTATCGTCAACAGAAACATGCTGCATGCCTTGATAATTTAAAGCATCTACTAATAAAAAGTTTATAAGATTTATATATTAAATCTTATTTAATCTATGTTTGATTTATCCCCTGTATCTTTTCATAATTTGTTTACCTAAAAAGAAGATAACAAATACGATTAAGGAAATGATAGCGACATTCGTCAATCAGCTCATCAAACTAGTTTTGGAAAATGTTAAACTTCATTTCGAAGGGGTTTTATTTTGGAATAAAATTTTTTTGAAAATTTTTGACTTATCTTAGCGTTTTGGTATCACTCTTTCAAAAAAAAACAACTTAAAAAAGTTACTTGATAAGTTGATACCTTCGTGATGTTCATCAACAATTACGACGGAAATTTCAGATTCAGAAGGATTTAGGTAAATGTCATTTTTTATTGTCTGGTTTCTCATAACATATTTTGATAACGAAAACAAAATTATACAAATTGCTACAGACAAGAATAAAACAACATTTTTTGCTCTAAACCGTGCCATCGTGTATAATAAAACTCTAAACCATGTGTAATAAAATATTACATCGTGTGTAATAAAACTCTAAGTCGTGCCATCGTGTGTAATAAAATGTAACTCAATATTTATTTGGTAAATAAAAACTTTAAGCAATTGAAATAGCTAAATACAATCTCTGTAAGATTAGTCGGGATTAAATAAAGATTTTTCATTGTTTAACAAATCTTTGCAAAGGAGGTTATTAAAAAAGATGTTCTCCGTTCACTGTAATTTGAAAGATTTTAACATAAAGTAAACTTTTATTAAAAATAAATAAAAAAAGAAAGGCAATGAACTATTATATGCAAAATGTAAACGATGGAATGAGTCTTTTCGCAGAAGATAGACAACATTAAATAGGACTGCAAAAAGCATTAAAAAAAATGATCTTTGTTTAAATTCGTGTTGAGCAGAACTTCCTACAAATGATGTTAGCTTTAGCATACAGAAAACGTATTTGTTTTAAAATAGCTTTGTCATCAAGCATTTTATTTGAGATTAGATGTTCCAGATATTTGAATTAGTGAATCCATTTTTTTGTAAAAAACTGAATTCCGGATTTTCGGAATTACAGGAGATGAAATCCGGAATTCCGGTTTAATTCCGGAATTATTATAGAAGAATTTAAAAAATATAAAGAAAAGAAAGTACATTATTTTTTAACATAAATGTATTTAGTTCAAAACAATAAAATTAAAACAAATTACAAAATAAGGAAATATTTCATATTAAAATATTTTTGAACTACATAAATAAAATTGCAAAATGAAAGTTCAATTTTCATTTTGATTTTTGAAAAAGCTTCTTAAAAAGCATAAAGTATCCAATGTTTTGTCGTTGAGCCTTGATCGAATTTTTGTTGAAAATGCTCCTGCAGCGGAAAAAGCGCGCTCTGACTCCACACTAGTTGGTGGAATTGTTAATAAACTTTTGTAAAGATCTTCCAAAAGCATTCCGCGGGATCCCCCTTCATCCCAAAATTTCATTTCACTGCGAATTTCGGAATGAATCGATGATTTTTGTAGAACTTTTGACCGTGATTCCGAGAGTGATTCCTTTATCTTTTGCTGAAGAATTTCCTGCAAGGATAACTGAGTTTCCAATGATTCGATAGGTTTATCGTCATCCATTTTAGTAGACTCAGATACTGTCGGGTCTATTTCTAATGCTACTTCACCAATAAGTCTTTGGATTAGGGATAATTTTGGTTATTTCAGTTTTCGAGCGACGCAAAATGTTCTTGTGAATTTTGGTTTTACCCCCATTATGCAAGTATTGAAGAACATCGGATACCACAGTTCTTCTTCGATTAACTTGAACTTCAAACTCTTTTTTCATTTCACGGCCAATTTCTTCATTCTCATCAAAATTTTCTAACACAAACGTAATATTGCATCAGCAGAAAGTAAATTTGCATCAGCACGGCATAACGCGTCTACGGCTAATTTTATAGGCTTCAAATTTCTAAAAACTGTAGATATTATATTCCATTCTGAATCATTCAAAAATGTATCCGCTTTGATATCAATTATTGCCTTTTTTATTGAACTTTTCAAAAGATTAAAACGTTCTAACATGGACATAAGGCTACTCCATCTAGTCTTCGAATCAAGCAATAGCTGCAATTCCTTTCCATGATCTTCCTTCACATGTTTTTGCAACACTTCATTTTTTAAAGGGGAACGTCGAAACATTCGAACAATTACCCGAACTTTCATGATTACATTTCGCAATGTAAACTTTTCAGTATTTTCTACATCACATTCATTTCTCGTCCCCACTTGCATTCCTTCATCATCACTTAAATCTTCTTCATCAGAGTCCAGATCTAGGACACTCTCATAATCATCTTCATCTACCTCTTTCTCTGTTTGTTTGTAGATCACATTTACAATTGCAATCTGAATTGCATGAGCAAAACACAAAATTTGTTCACATGGTAATAATCTACCCTTACTTTTTGCATCATAGAAGCACCATCAGTTTCAATACACGAAATATTGTTCCTTATATTTAACTGAAATGATTCTAACATGTCCTCTAACAGTTTTACACAATTTTCAGCCGCATTAATTCGACCATTAATTTTCGACCGTTAATTCGAGAAAGACCCAAATTCCAGATATTTTTCGACCCATGAACGTTAACATTCATATAACGTCTATTTCGAGAGGACGTCCACTCGTCCAATGTTAGACTAAAGCATAAATTCTTTTTTAATTGATTAATTTCAGCAATTTGCAATTGTTTAGTTTTTTTAGTATAATCCATCACGACTTTCTGTATGCTGGTGGGTGATTTTGGAATATCACCGAATCCACGCATTGTTAAACATTTTCTTAAATCGTTTGACGTACAAAAAACACGAAACGGTAAACCATCAGAAGCAATCATTCTAGCTACTACGGCAGGAAAAGTTTCATCTTTTTTTGACTTGAAAAAATCAATGATCGTGTTCGTTTTTCTGGTTGTGCTCACAACACTATCGTTACTGTCAGATGTAGAAGCTGTTGTATTTTCATCAAACTTTCGCTTGTTCAAAACTGTGTTGTGTTTAGAACGAAGATGTGTGTGCATGGGAGTTGTACATCCACCCAATATCTTTAAAACTTGCTTGCATTGCATGCATTTCGCCACCTGATTTGTTTTCCCTCGTAGAAAATATTTCCACACTGAATTTGATGAGCTTTCTTTTGAAATGTCCATAAAAGTTTCTTCAGATTTATCTACTATACTTGGGTTGGGATTTAAAACAATAACAATGTAAGTCTACAAAAGTTTTGAAACATAAAATTAATATAATGACTTACTTTGTCTGCTCTGCATACAATTTAATTTCTTAATGTTAATATTTCATTAAAAAAAATTTTTTTAATGCATTTGCAGTAGCCAAAGCCTACTAAAATTTAAATTTTTTGAATTTATAACAATGAAAGTACACAATGCTGCCATCTATAGTAAAAGTTCTTCTAAATTCGAAATTCTAAAAATTTCAAAAAAAAACTTTTGTTTTGTTTTTATATTATGTATTTATTCCGTTTTAAAAATTTTAATTTTTATTACTAAAAACTGTTGTATTATACTACTGAGGATGACAACTTTGTTGTTGAAAAACGTTTTTAGTAATAAAAATTAAAATTTTTAGAACGGAAGAAATACATAATATAAAAACAAAACAAAAGTTTTTTTTGAAATTTTTATAAAAACAGTTCTAAATAACTTCAAAAATAAAATAAGAATTAAATAATCGAAATTCTAAATTCGAAAAATCCGGTATTTGCGTTTTTGAATTCCGGATTTTTAAAAATTCAAAATATGACGGAATTTCGGAATTCCGAAATTCCGAAATCCGGATTTGGATTCACTAGTCCAGGTAAACTTGCCCATTAATGGTTATATTCTTTGGCATAAACCAAATACAACCTGTGCCAGATGTGCAAAAGCTGCCATATACCATGGTCTTTTGGGCCTTTTTGACTGTTGGGGTCACATATTTTGCGTTGTACCTTTGGTTAATGGGTCTCCGAACTACCCTGTTGTAGCACGTGTACTAAGTGATCTATCAGAAAATATGACCTTCATCCATTGATTTTCCGTCCAGATCCTGTACAGCTTACAAAATGTCAAGCGACCTTTGACATTCTTCTTTGATAACATAGCTTTTTTTGCTGGCTGACGTAAGGGCAGCTTAAATTCAACTAGCAGACGCTTTCTGACTTTCCGAGGGTTCAATCCAGCAGGTACCAAGGGTAGCTATGTTGACCGAAGACATGTTTGGATAAGTAACTGCAGTTCTTTGGATTAGTCTATTAGTTGCTGCTGACGTCACTTGAGGTCTACCAGAGCGTTCCCGAGATTTGTAACTTCCCGATTCGGCTGTCTTAACTAAAGTTTTGGACAATGATGACTAGAACACGTTAAGAATCTGTGCAGTTCTTCGTTGGGACATGTTCTGCTGGTTCAGAACATGAACCTGAGCCCGTTGTACAGTTGTTAATTCTTTTGAACGCACCATTTCACACACTCATTTGATTTGAAAAAAAATAAAATTTATTCTTTTCATTTATTTAATTTATTGTTTTTATATATTTTATCACCTTATAAATTATTTATAAAATTATTAAAGTAAAAAAAGAGAATTCTAACTTAATTAACAAAATTAATTAAAGAATTAAATCATTTTCATCAGAAATACCTCTGTAATCTTGCAGCTGATCTAAACTCGGTCTAAATGAACTTCTAATTGATTCAGAAAATGAAAACAGTTAACAGCCAAATATTCAATATCAGTCTACTTATCACAAATTTATTTACTGTTAGTTATGGCTTGTAATTGGTGTGAATAAGTAATGCATTACCGTCTAGAAATAGCGTAGGCATTGTCTATTTACCTCTCAATAGACATCATTTTTAGAATAGAGACAGCTGAGGTGTTGAAAATAGTTGATGAGTTATCGCTAGTTATCCCAAGAGTTCAATAAATTAACAACTTGATGTACTTTTAATTATGGGTCAGTAATATCGAAATCGTTAAAATATATGAGTGATACTAAACTTTCGGCCACGACTGTATAAATATATATATATATATATATATATATATATATATATATATATATATATATATATATATATATATATATATATATATATATATATATATATATATATATATATATATATATATATATATATATATATATCAGAGCCGGAACCAGCTTTTTTTGGTCTTTGAGATAACTTCCAGACATGGAGCAAACGCCAAACATTTATATGTTTATACTTATGTCAAATAAGGATGCTTTACAAAAATTGCGATGATTGGAGGCTGGGAACAAAAAAGCTCCCTCTGCCCCAAATGTGAGAGCAACAAGTTGATGAAATATTTTTTGTACTGTTCTCAACTAGACTTATATTCATCAATAAATTTTAAGTTTTATAGTATTATCATATAAAATTTAATAACCCCCTCAAATTGAGGGGAGTTTAAACTTTATATGGTCACAATTTTTGAAAGCTAAAATATTTTACTATGAAATTTAAAATTTATCGATGAATATTACAGTACAAAAAATACTTCATCAACTTGTTCCTCTCACGTTTAGGGCAGGGGGAGGGGGCACAAAATTTTGGGCTTTTTTGTTCCCAGCCTCCAATCATCGCAGTTTTTTGCAAAGCATCCTTATTTGACATAAGTATAAACATATAAATGTTTGGCGTTTGCTCCCTGTCCGGAAGTTAGCTATCTCAAAGGCTAAAAAAAGCTGGTTCCGGCTCTGCATATATATATATATATATATATATATATATATATATATATATATATATATATATATATATATATATATATATATATATAAAAATATATATATATATATGAGCCTATGAGAGTAAAAGTGAACAAAGTCCAATTTTTTTCAAATGACCCTTATGTATGTAAAACTGCTAAAAATTTGCTATATTTTAAGAGCAAAAACGGACCTAGTCCATAACACATTTATTTCTTATTCAACAGAGGGCAGCACATTTTTACTCTAACAATAAACCACCAGGTATAGAGAGTAATAGTGGACCAAGTCCATTGATAGTGCTTTAATGTAAGAAATCAAGATTCAATACCACATAAACTACACATTTTCTTAGAATTATTATTATTATATCAGAACAAGAATAACGTTTGTACAGGTAAGATGCTTTAAATGAATATCTGATTATGGTTTTATGTTAATATAGTGAAGTATACAGCACTTTCACACTTTATAAAGTGACAAAACTGAAATAGTTTGGTGAGCGATAATATAAGATTTATTCAATTGCTCTCAGCAGGAATATAGATATTGATTTGTTAGACAGTAGATATAATGGTCTGTCACTATCAAAGTTACAGCCTCTTTAGAAAGGTCTATTTTGTTGCTTTAATAACATCTAGCTAGGGGAGCACTTGCATGCATGTTGTGTACATGTACATTATTCTTTCTAATAATATTCTGAATGTATGTAATATTAAAAAAATATTTATTGTAGAATAGTGTAAACATGCATTCACGAGCCGCACACATGGTGTCACTGACATTGATAAAGTGCAAGAAGGTTCAGAGATCTCTAGCTACAGATACAACAATTGCAGATCCTAACTTATCAGCAGATATACAGACAGAACGTTCTACATTAGCAGCTGAATCTCCGATTGTAGCCGATAATTCACCGGTTGTAGCAGTTGAATCTCCAATTGTAACAACTGAATCTCCGATTGTAACAACTGAATCTCCAATTGTAACAACTGAATCTCCGATTGTAACCGATCAACGCCCTCGAAAACGAAAAGGTTGTGTAACGAACTGGAAGAAAAATGTGATTAAGCGCTTACGAAATACAGGTAGCGAATATGTAAAGCATGGCGGAACGTTACAAAAAGCTAAGAAATTAAACGAACATTATTTAATAAATCACAGTTGCAAAAACAAATGTGCTGAAAATTTGACTTTAAAGCAGACTAAAACTCTGTTTGAAAATTTCTGGAAATTGGGAGATTTTGATGCACAAAATCTGTTTCTTGCTGGCTGCGTGAAACAATCAACAGTAGAACGTAGACGACCAAGAGTAAGAAAAAACAAAATTACGAAAAATGAAAAAAAGCATGCAAAGGATTTTGCACGAGTATACTCTGTGTTTGCAGATAATAAGCCCGTTACTGTTTGCAAACCATACTTCTTGGCGATATTTGACATTAGCAGCGGTCGACTAAATCGTGCGTTAGTCAACCAACGGGAGAATGGTGGTGTGTCAGGCAAAGATGGACGAGGAAAATATGATCACAAGACACAACGCATTCATGAGGAACACATCACTCGCATTAAAGATCATATTCGCATGTTTCCCACATACGAAAGTCACTATACTAGAAGTCACAGTGCATCTCGCCGCTTTCTACCTGCTTATTTGACGGTATCCACTATGTACGACATGTATAGAGAAAAATGCATACAGGATTCAGTCGAACCCCAAAAAGAGTGGAAATTTCGGGACATTTTTAATCATGAATTTAATTTGACGTTCCGTCAGCCACTAAAAGATACGTGCAAGAAATGTGACATTTTTAAAACAGACATTGAAATAGAAAAAACTGAACACAAAAAATCTCAACTTAAAGCAGCGCATGAGATTCATTTGCGCAAAGCAGAGAAGGCGCGTCAATCCTTAAAACTAGAAAAGGAAAATGAAGACAATAAACATGCATCTTTTTGTTTTGACCTGCAAAAGGTCATGTCATTGCCTTGCCTTACAACCAATGAAGTTTATTATTGCCGGCAATAATCAGTGTATAATCTAGGCATTCATGACCTTAAAAATGTCAATGCAGTGATGAATGTATGGCATGAGGAAACAGCCTCACGAGGTGCAGGTGAGATCGGTTCATGCTTATTGGCATATTGTCAAAATCTGGCAAATAGGGATATTACGTCTATTACAGCATTCAGCGACTCGTGCGGCGGCCAAAATCGAAATATAAAAATTGCACTGTTATGGATGCATTTGGCGCAGACGACGAGTATTGAACTGGTGAATCATAAGTTTATGGTCTCTGGGCATTCTTATTTGCCTAACGATGCAGATTTTGGAATAATTGAGAGAGCAAAACCAAAACCCACAGAGATCTTCGTGCCAGAACAGTGGTACAAATTGATCGAGAACTGCTCTATGAAGAAGCGCTTCAGTGTTGCAAGATTAAGCACTGATAATTTCAAGAGTGTGGAGCCCTTATTGAAATTAATTACAAATCGGAAAGTGGATGAGAGTGATCAGAAGGTCAACTGGCTGGATATGCAATGGCTGCAACTTACAAAGAACGAGCCATACAAACTTTTCTTTAAATACTCTTTAGATGATGACGCATCATTCAGTTTCATTTCGCTAGCGAAACGCGGACGTCAAACGAATCTTAGTGAAGTGAGTTTGGCTCCACTGTACTGTGGAGCAACAAAACTGAGCAAAGAAAAATACTCAGATCTAATGAAACTGTTAAAGTATATTCCTCCCATCTATCATGACTTCTATCAAAAGTTGGAACACAGCGGTCACAACAAGGATGTACTAGAAGATGAACTGCTCGATGACAGCGGCGAAGATGATCAGTAAATTCGTGTGGTTTTTATTGTACTGTTTGTAATAATGACGACTATTTTTGCCGATAATTAGTAAATAGTAATTGTGTTTTTTTACAACATAGTATGAATTTGTATTACTTGTCTTAATTTGAATTGCTTTTGTAAACGAATAATATGAAATTTGTTCATGATTTTACACTAAAATGATTTAGCGATTTGTTGATTATGTTTAGAGAAAAAATGGACCAAGTCCATAACTATTATTATATTATTAATAATTATTCAAAAATTTATTTGTGTATTTCACATATCTTGTTGTCTAAGAAAAAAGATTTAAAATGATACTAGACATCAATAATATTACATATGGCTGATTTATAATATATGAAAACACTAAGAACGCATATTTCTAACAATATGGAAATATGAACTTGGTCCACTTTTACTCTTATGAGCTCATATATATATATATATATATATATATATATATATATATATATATATATATATATATATATATATATATATATATATATATATAAATTAGTAAAAAACACTTATCTAGCTTTTTTCTTCAACTTGAAGTTTCACCATTGCTGGATCATCAGGAAGAGTGTGAAGATTAGTGAAGTGAAGAATACATAATTTACATTATATATTACAATAAGTAGATAATTGCAATATATATATAAATATATATATATATATATATACATATATATATATATATATATAAATATATACATATATATATATATATATATATATATATATATATATATATATATATATATATATATAAATAATCTTTATTTTTTGAACTATTTATTCTATAAAAAATTAGAAAAGATTAAAAAACGAATTCGTGCCATATTTTTTAAATAATATTTTTTTAATCATAAACTGCCATTTATAACTTTTACTTTAAAATCAAAAGTAAACAGATGATTTAAAAAAATGTAAAGATGCTACCAAAAATCATAAGATCACTGTGAAAGACATTTTCAACAATATGAGGATATGGCAGCGGCATATTTCATGACAAGCATATCAGGTTTATAATATACAATTATAATTTTTTTATTTTTAACGAATTTTAGTTTTGCTTATATTAATTTGTTAACTTGACTCCTTTCACTCTGCCTCTAATATGAGGCAACATTAAAAAGTTTTAAAGCAATTAGAAAAAAATTTAATAAATATTATATGTTTAGGAAGCTAGTTGGAAAATGGGCAACGTTAAAAAAAATAATCATAAAAAAAGCAATGCAGCAGAATTAGCTAGAAATCTTTTTTTAAATGTTTAAAAATTATCATCTTTTTTAAAAATGCTTAGAAAGTTTTTTGGATTGGAAGGCCTGATATTTGCTCTATTTTAAAGAAGAAACATAAAAACAACTTAGATTTGTACAAATCAGAAAAGCAATTTTTAAAAGATCAAATGACATAACGTAATAACACTTAGTTTAAAGGGTTTTGCATATTGCCGAAAAATGAAAAAGATATAAGAAAGAAGATTGTGATATTTAACATTTATTGAGCCACAAGAGGATCAAACTAAGAAAACTTTTTATTATCAGAACAAAGTGAGGTCTCTTCCTGTCAGGATTCCGACTATTCAGTAAACGAAATTAAATTCGGTACTAATGCTTCAACAGTATAACATAAAAAATTTGCAAAAGAAGGTGCAATTACAAGTGCTTCTAAAAACATTTCATCTAGAAATGTGATGCACTTGCTTTCTGACATAGTAGCTACTTCTGGGGATATAATAAAAGCTGCAAGGCAAAATAAATTTCCAATAATCGCACACTTTGATGGAAATTTGCAGGATATTACTAATGGTACAAAGATCGTTTTTCTGTTCTTGTAAATATTGATGGTGATTTAAAGCTTCTTAGCATTACACCAATAGAACACGGTAGTGGAAAGTCTTATCATGATGCTTTAGTAAACATTTTGGATGAATATAAGCTAAGAACTTATATAAAGGGTCTGTGCTTTGACACAACTGCAACTAATACAGAAAAATTTTCAGGCACAAACATTAGGTTCTGTCAAACACAAGATTCAGTTATATTACAGCTTGCATGTCGAAGACATGTTTACGAGCTTCACTGTAAACGTTTTTGGTAAAAAATTTACATTGGTAAAACTTATGCTCCTGAAAACCTGGTGTTCAAAGTTTTCCTAGCTAATTGGAACGCAACAAAGGAAACTTTGGATTAATCAAAGTTAAAAACATTTGACAAATTTGCAGTTAAAGGAACGTATTTAGAAAAACAGATTGAAGAACTGTTCAATTTTGCAAATATGCACTTGCCAATTTAATATTTCCAAAAGCTGATTATAAAGAACTAGTAGAACTTTGATTCACCTATATATGTCCAGATGTAAGCTTAATGCTTATACTCCGGGATCAGTTATATATGCATGTTTTATGGCAAAGTTTATGTATTATCTTAAAATTCAAGTTTTAAGTAATCAGTTGCCCTACCATTTGACAGCTAGTTTAGAAAAAGAAATCAGTAAAATGGCAGAATTTATTTCTATTTTTATACTCTGTTGTTTTTGCCTTACGCTTTAGTTTCCTCTGCGCCTTTTCAAGAAATAAAAGCATACTGGCAGATGGTTCAGTTGGGTAGAATCTTATGATCCAGGAGCTAATAATTTTCTAGAGGGAATTGAGGAAATGTTGAAATCGATGAAGAGACATGCGTGGCATTTGGATCAAACTTTGATTCCATTATGTCTCGCAGATAAAGAACTCAAATATAATGAGAAATAAAAAGTTGCACAACTTTTCTCACAACCTGTTCCTACATGCTATGAGAAGTCTGAAAATCTAATCCTTTCGAAAGGTCTAGACTTCACCCAGGAGAAACCACTTAGCTTGTCACAGTTAATTGGTAGGAACTCGTGGTTTATTTTTAGACTGTTAAATTTTTGTAAAGACAATGATAAAAGTTGGCTGAACTGTCCTTCCTTTTATTGGGATTATCACCCAATATAAAACTTTTATTGAATTTGTTCGCCGAATGGATGTAGTCAACGACTGCTCTGAACTGACAATTAAGCTTGTGTCAGAGTTTGTTAATTCTGTTCACAATGGAGAGGATAGACAAGATATAATTTTGGCCGTTCAGCAAAGTAGGGATCAATTCAGGGAGCTCGAAAAATGACAAGCAACGGAAAGTGACAAAAAAAAATGGCTCTTACAAAGCATAATTTGGAGAATATTTATTCAATTTCTCAATAAAAACATGAAGAATGATTTGTTGTGTTATAGTTTTACAAACTGTTTTTGAAAAAAAAAATTTCTTGATTATTTACTCATTTATCATTGGTGACCTTATCAATGTCGTTATATATTTTTCTTGGCAGAAAATTTATTTTTTTATCTTTAATATCCCAGCTACTTGAGATTGAGCAAAATAAAATTGTTTTATTAAAACGCATATTTTGCACTGCCTATTTGAAAATCTAATCAAACTTTACGTAAAAATAAAACTTCAAGGCAGATGGTACATACATATTCTGCACAAAAAAAAAATGATGGAGAGCTGGAGGAGGGGGTTGAAGGAAGTAACGAACATTCCACCGCCCACCGCTGGCCTTACTGTATTATAAATTATTTTTAAAATTGAATTTTGGCTTAAATTAATCTTCGTAAACAAGAACTTGATAAAATTTATCGCGAAGAGTTCGAAAAATAAAAAATTAGTCAATTGATATATACATAAAATTACCTAAAATTAGAACGTTTCCCCCATTTTTACCCAGGTTTACCTTTTTCCAGGGTCAAACCGATTCCAAGTAAATATTTAGGTCTTTTAGAAATCATAGAAAAAAAAAAATTAGTGTTTCATTTCAATGTTTAAAGTTCTAGCTTTTTGGTTAAAAAAGTGGGGGCATAAATTATAAAAAAGGTACCTTAAATTTGGGTAAATTGTATTTTGGGGCGCAAATTGTAAAAGTGGATACCACTTTTACAATTTGCGCTCCAAAATCCACCACTGATATATTAAAAGCCACTGGCTATTAACCCATGCATTTAAAAAATATACGCAAGTCCGTCGCACGGCAGGGCTACTAAGGGCTTGCTTGTAGTGGTTGTTGTCGTTGAAATGATATATATTAATATATTATAATAATATTATGTAGTTTTAAAGGAAACTCGTAGAAGTCTACGAGAAGTCTTTTCATCGAGAGCCTTTAAAACACAAAATAAACTAAAATTTAAAAAGTAAATTTACAAAACACACATTAAACTTTTGAGGTCTACTGTTCAATAATATTTTACTCTGAATAGTTGCTAACTATATCTATTCTTTTTTTTTTTTTTTTTTTAATCGTATTTTTATTTATTCATTTTTAAAATTTAAATTGTTCTTATTACATTTTATTATTTTTTTTTAAATTTAATACATATTGATAAAATTGGTATTGTTAATTATGAATCAATTTGTTGTATAAATAGGGGCCACGGTGTACAATTGAAATTCTCGAAAATTTTGTTTTTTTTTAAAGGCAACGTGAAGTTTCCTGTTTCTCTTGTGATATATCTGTTAACGTAGGTTTGAAAAGTTATTAGTAAAATGAGTTAGGAAAAGTCCGAGCTAATATTTGAACATAAAATATTTTGGCAGACGTTAATTTGATAGATATTTAAAGCATTTAAATTTTTAAGTAAAGGATCGGCATGAGTGAATTTGTATTTATTAGTAATTAATCTTGACGCGTGTTTCTTGTGTATATATAGAGAATTTAGTTTAGATTTATTTGTACTTTCCCAGGCAATATTAGCATATGTTAGATAACTTTGTATATAAGAAAAGTAGAGAATTTTTAGATTCTCCGAAAAGTACAGGTTTGACTTTGTAGAGTATGCCGATTCTTTTTGATGATTATTGTTTCTATATGGGCTTCCCAAGAAATCTTTTCGTCAATAATTATTCCAAGATATTTAATAGTTTTAGTTCTTTTATTGTTTATGTTATCAATTTTTAGTAATGGTAGCATGCTTAGTATATTATTTTTTTGCTAGTTGGAATGAAACAAG
This sequence comes from Hydra vulgaris, assembly GCF_038396675.1. Lineage (NCBI taxonomy): Eukaryota > Metazoa > Cnidaria > Hydrozoa > Anthoathecata > Hydridae > Hydra > Hydra vulgaris. Next base: position 21,030,688 of record NC_088928.1, on the reverse strand, counting down.
ATTATTTTGTTTTTTCTGTATTTAAAGATAATTTATTTGCTTTAAACCAGATGTTTAAAACCTTAAGTTCATCATTTATAGATTCAAAGAGATTTTCAATTGATGCTGATGTATAAAACAAACTTGTGTCATTAGCAAACATTATTGCATCGAGTTTTTTTAGAGATTGTGGAAGATCGTTAATATAAATTAAAAATAAAAGAGAACCAAGAATGGAACCTTGAGGAACTACGCATTTTATTTCTAGTAAATTTGAATGTTTATTATTGTTTTAAATAACACATTGTTGTCTGTTGCACAGATAACTTTTAAAGCAATCGAGGATAACATTTTTTATTCCATATTTTTCCTTTTTTTTTAATAAGATATCATGATCAATGGTGTCAAATGCTTCTAATACAAATTCCTTTTTATTTAAAGAATCACTTATGTTATAACCTATATCTAAAATTGCATTTTCTGTTGAGTGCTGTGATTGAAAACCGAGTTGTTTTTTATTTAAGAATTTGTTTTGAGATAGATATTCATATAGTCTATTGTAGATTATTCGTTCAAGTGTTTTAGAAAAGATTGAGATTGAGAGGTAACTGAGATTGAGATTGGTCTGTAACTGTTTATTATAAATGTTTCACCGGTTTTAAAAACAGATATAATTTTAGCTGTTTTTAATTTATCTGGTACAGTTTCAATTTTAATTGGTGAATTGAATATTTCGAAAATAGGTTTGCGTATCTCTGTAAAGACGTTAAAAAAATATTACCGCAAATCTAGGGAGACGTGTTTATTTTAACAGAGTTTTTTAATTTTATCAATTTTCAGTTCTTTAAATATTAGTTCGTCGTTGATACGAGTTAGATAAATTTCAAACGAGTTGTTTAAACAGTGAATTTTTAAAGCTAGATTTGGGTCTATGTTGACAAAAAAAAATTGTTAAATTTTTCTAAAATTGCATTACAATTAATGCCTTTATCGCCGTCAGAAGCTTGCAATCCGCATGAATAAATTTGCGGATCGTTTTACCCATTCTAAACCATTATTTACGGAGATGAACATACTTAATATTTTCGAGCTCAATATTTATAACATTTTATGCTTTATTTACATATGGAAAAACGATTCAAGTTTACCTATCTTCAAAGACTTTTTTTCTCTAAACCCATTTAATAAATATATACTTAGAAATAAAAATGTTGTATATGTCCCAACTTGCAGAACAAAGTTTAACAAACTTTGCATTACATTTTGAGCACCATATCTTTAAAATAAAATTGTTATACCTAATTTTGATATATCCAATACTTTTCCGATCTTTAAATATAAACTTAAAATTTTATTCTATTTATTAATGATATATTTAAATACTTCTTATAATAACCACGTATTTAAAAAATTAGAGACGCAACGTATAAATAAACCAATTCATGACTGGATCAGGACTGGTTTGTTTCTCAAAATTTGTAGCCATTTCAGATGTCTCCATCAAAAATCTTTTCCCTTCTCTACTTTCCGTATCCTCTCTAATATTCTAGGCAACATTCCTCAATCATTGAAATCATTTAAGCGTCTTCTTTTTGATCTCAGAGAATCTGTAAGAATTGTATAATTGTACTTTAATCAAGCCATGCTCAAAAAACATGTCTGCTCTCCTGATTGCAATGTTATCAACCAAATGGCTATTATTCCTTTGCAAGTCAAACCTGTTTGCATTGTTAACGAGAGCAGAATTGTGGTTAATGTCCGTAATTGCGGTCGTTGTTAAATAGCCTGATGATGATGATGATGATGATGATGATGATGATGATGATGATGATGATGATGATGATGTTGATGATGATGATGATGATGATGATGATGATGATGATGATGATATATATATTACTTTTAAAAATAACACGATGTTTTTTATTCTTGACATGTTTCGTAAAATTTTATTTACATTTTCAAAAGATTATTTTACAATAATAAAAAACTCTGAAATAAATATTAAAAAATAGAAGTCTTTACAGAGAAATATTAACGGACAAAAAATTATAGATAATAAACCAATATATTTATTACAAAATAACTCGGTAAATAACCAACCAAAATAACCAACTGTCAAAAAAATAAAAATAAAAAAATTAAAAAGTATATATATATATATATATATATATATATATATATATATATATATATATATATATATATATATATATATATATATATATATATATATATATATATATATATATATATATATATATATATATATATATATATATGTATATATATAAACTGACAGTTAAATTAAATAGATAAGTTTATAGTATAATGTAAAGCTTGTTTATTAAGTGAGGGACTTTCCCATTTAATGTGGAGGGCTACTTTTATCTTTAATTTGTGTTTGGTTGGGGCATTATCCAAAATCTCAAAAGAATCACAGTTAGCCAAATCTTTGCAATTAAGAGATAAATTTAAGTGTTTAAATATATGAGATTGTTTATCACTTTTAAGATGCTTTTTTTTATAAACGGTATGTGGATGACATAATTGCTATCATGTATTTTATTAGTAGTGAAAATTAATTTTATTAGAACACCCTGCAATATTTATGAACAATTTTTGAAATTTTCCTTTTAGTGTAATTCGAGTACATTCCAATATATGGAAGCTTAAAGTATCTTATATTTAAGCTATTAACAATGTTAGACACAGATGGGTTCATTTTCTTTTCAATATAGGATTTAATTTCATAATCAATAACTTTTTGTGGAAATTTATTATTTTATAAAACTAATGATAGATTCTTAATATCTTTATCAAAACCAACCCAAAAATTATTAATTTTAAATGTACGATCAATCAAACAACGAACAAGCCAAATTTGTAGCGAGAGGGAATAAAACTAAAAAAATTTTGTAAAAGACCTGTATACGTTTTTTTGTGATAAACTGAAGTCGAAAACGAATTGGATTTTTTAATAAGTAAAAAAATAAAAAAGCAATCTGGTTATCTTGTTCTTTTTCCATAGTAAATTTCAGATTTTAGTGTTGTTTATTGAGGTGATTGAAAAATTCTTGAGCTTCGTATTCAGAATTAAAAATAGCAATTATGTCATACACATACCGTTTATAAAAAAAGCACCTTAAAATTGATAAACAATCTCATATATTTAAACACTTAAATTTACCTTTTAATTGCAAAAATTTAGCTAACTGTGATTCTTTTGAGATTTTGGATAATGCCCCAACCATACACAAATTAAAGATAAAAGTAGCCCTCCACATTAAATAGGAAAGTCCCTCACTTAACAAACAAACTCTACATTATACTATAAACTTATCTATTTAATTTTACTTTATATATATTTATATATATATATATATATATATATATTTTTTTTTTTTTTTTTTTTTTTTTGTGACAGTTGGTTATTTTGATTAGTTATTTACCGAGTTATTTTGTAATAAATATATTGGTTTATTATGTATAACTTTTTGTCTGTTAATATTTCTCTGTAAAGACTTCTATTTTTTAATATTTATTTCAGATTTTTTTATTATTGTAAAATAATCTTTTAAAAATGTTAATAAAATTTTACGAAACATGTCAAGAATAAAAAACATCGTGTTATTTTTAAAAATAATTACTTATTTTATGCTATTACGACGTTCAACATATATATATATATATATATATATATATATATATATATATATATATATATATATATATATATATATATATATATATATATATATATATATATATATGTATGTATATAGTGTTAGTGTATTTTAAATAGACTAATTGTCATTATTTTGAGCAGTATTTTAAATTTATTTTACGTATATTTATAAACAAATTTTTCGGCAACACGATCAAAAGTTTATCTATGAGTCTTCAAGCGCTGTTTATAAAATTAAAGTCGTGAAAAATTTTGTAAAATTACCTTAAAATTTTTAAATTTACTAGATTAAATAGTGAAAAAACAAAAAGATTTAAATTTTTTTTTTTTTCTTTAATATCAAAACATTTGGTTTAAAAAATAAAACTACGAGTTTGAATACGCTAAAAAAGGTCAAAAAATCCGAAAAAATCTTTTGACCGCAGTTTTTTTTTAAACAAGCATTTGCGTCAATTGTTGGCTTCTTGCATACTTTAAACACGTCGTTTGTTAATGTTAAATAGCAAGACGTCAATGATACTCTTTGCCAGTATTTTCTTGGTTATTTTTGACCAATTAAAAAATTAAATTTTTTTTCCCTTTTATTTTTAAAAAGCTTATAACTTTTAAAGCAATTTGATTGGTGAAAAAATCACTTAAATAGAGAAACGCTGCAAAGGATTTAAAAGACCTTTAATTTACAATACCTTTTAGTTTAGCAGCTGTCGATTTAACAATCAATTTGTTTATCAAAAATGCACGTTTTTAAAGATGTTTTTACGCACGAGGATGTGTTTTCAGATGCTTTCACGTACGATACAGATGATACCGATTTGTTTTATATCGTGCAAGGAAAAATAATTGCGGAGCATGAAGGAATAGACGACAAACTCATTAGTGCAAACAAATCTTTTCTAAAAAAAGGTAAAATAAAAAAAATTTATATTATTTGTAAATTTAAAAAATATTTTCTGGTTAACTTGCGTATGCTCTGACTCAGCTGCGCTATCATTGTTTTTATCTTATTTTAACATTATTATTATTTTTTTACTTTAGCTTTTTTAAACGAAAAAAACTTGCTTTATTTTTTCAACTAATTTTTGAAAAACGTGCTAAAATTTATGTGCCAATATATTTTTAATTTTAAAAAGATGAGTACCAACGCGCGAGACCTTGAAAGCTTGCGCGTAACCATGCGCAAAGAAAAACTGTAAAGCGAGTAAATAATAAATTGAATAACTAAATTTACGACATTTTAAAATCATTCGTATGGTATAGATTTATCGATTAAAGATTTTTTTGGTCACCTACTTATTACTTCCCCCGTCGCGTCTGAATTAAATATTGACTCTAAAAATGTAGTAACTGACAAAATAAAATATATTTTTTAAATAACTAAATAAAAAATCTTTTCGCGATTAAATCAACCAAAAAAAGATTTTCAAAAGTAGGTTGATCTTAAAAAAAGCAAAAATTTTGAAAATAGTAATCATTTGCAAAAGTGCAAGACTAGTACGCACCCCTGAAAATAATATTTCAAACTATTTTTAAAATATTGTTATTTTGTTATAATAAAATATATATAATCAAAAAATATATATCTATATAATTATATAAAACCCAAAGAGGCGCGTAAGTGAATGTTTGAAAAAAAAACTTTTTGTGATAATTTTCAAAAATTTTTAAGAGGTTGTTTCAACCTGTATTTGCCCGGAGTCGGGAATCCCGCCTGTCATAGAAATTGTTGGTGCTCCGAGGCTCCAGGACTTTTTAAATTTTATGTCAGTATATAAACGTTTCCAAACGAACCCTTACTAACTTCTGTAAGTTTTTTAATTTGAATTTGTTTAGCCAACGTAACTTTAAACGTAAATTTAAACCAGTAATAGCACGAACGATTGAATTACGTTGCGTATGGTAAGCCCTCCGGCATATAAGTTTTTCAAAAATGTGTAGCGTGTTTATGACATACATCGTCTATAGCAAAGGAGGCGTTCAAGCATATACAGCATATATGGTGTACAAAACTTTGTAGGTACAATGATAGCTGATGCTGAACTGAAAAATATTTACACTCTCAAACCTGCGTTGATACCAAGGAAAACCGTAGTATTTTTCTAACGTACTTTCCTAATGATATTGTCTAAAGTAACAGATATGATATTTAACAGATATATAACAGATATTTGTTAATTAAAAAAATATGAAAGTCATATTTTTATGTCATGTCATTTTCTTAGCTTTATAATCTTTTTAAACACCGTTAGGAATTATCGCCTTACCTCTATTACGTTACGTTACGACAGAATAAAATTAGTAATGTTTTTTGAGTTGCCATTTCATTTATATTAAATAAAAATGCACTACAACATTTTGGTTAAAATACACGTTTATTATTAGTTTATAAGTAAGTATAATAGTTGTTTTTTACGGGTTATTTAACTAATTATGTAATTTTGGGTAGTCAAGAAGATAAGAGAAGTCTGATATGCGGAGGAACAAGCGCTCTATTACTGCACCACTATCGCATGCAACCTCAGTATTATCAAATTTATTTAAAGCATATTATAAGATATACCTTCGATCTAGAAGAAGTAGTTTCTTTGTTTTTAAGCAAAGAAATCAAATCAGTTATATATTAAATTCTTTTACAGCATAATTGAAACTTTATATAGATTACTCAACTATTTTAGGGAATTAACTTTTATTAATTAAATTTTTACTTAATTACTTTATACCTAAAAACTCTGGTTAATCGACTAAAAATTTTTTTTTAAATAAAAAGTTCCGAATCCAAGGAATCCCAATTTTTTGGCCCTGGAGTACGGAGTCTCGGAGACCCTAAAATTCGATATGACTTTGCATCTCTGCTTTATTTTAATATCGCTACTACAGTGCAGGGTTCCCTGATTTTACGTAGGAAAGCGCAGCGCTAAATTAATTAAAATTAAAACTTTCACTGCGCTTGGAGAGCGCAGTGAAAGTTTACATCATATAGTTTAAATCAAGACTATAAGACTTTAGCACAACAATTTTTTTATAGGCGAAAAGTTGCACGACAAAGACTTGCTCTTTCCTGACATTATCCGTGCAAACCAGCTTGATCGAATAAAATCTATTCATAGTAAAGAACGCCTCAAAAAGTTACTGGATGCTTATGTAGCTAAGCTTACGAATTTTGTTAAAGATGAAAAACGAGTGTCTGTCATAAAAGAAAACATGAATAAAACTTTAGACAATTTGTTTATTTCTCGCTATAGCGATAAACTAAGTTTTTATGAAACAGAAGGAAATGCAGTAGATATGCAAGGAATGATTATTGTCTACGAACAAGATGATGTTCACGGTTCAGAAGTTGTTGGACATGGTTGCAAGATGTATGTGTTCAAAGATGGAGTTTACAAAGTCGACGTTTGAATAAAAACTAATTTTTAAAATCTGATTGCTTTGGCAATAATAAAAAAGTACACTACTAAATGTTATGGAGAAATAATATTTATGAAAATATCAGATAAATAGATGTAATTATGAACAGACTAATTTCTGCTTGTCTGATTTGATTTATTGTTAAACATCTGGTTATATTTGCCATTTATCTAATTATATTTGTTAATGGCATTCTTTTATTACTTGACATTTATTGAATATGTACTTTTTATGGATATCTTATTTATGTAAATTATCTTGAAATATTCTTAATTTGAGTTGATTTGAAAAGCAACTCTTTTTTTATTGCAAGAACGTTGTTTATTTGCTTGTACATTTTTATATTTAAAAAAAGAAAAAACCTTGAGTTAAAAAAAATAAAACATTATTAAATATGGCGGATTAAACTTTTCATGTTTTTTTATTATTAGTTTATATGTGTTAAAATATATATTTTAAAAATATAAGTATATTGCTCCGACGTATGCAACGCAGAGTGTACACAAGTTACTCGCGTGTTTCCCAGTCGTATATTTGATTTATTTTTAAATTGACACAAAAAAACTTTTGACGTGCTGCACTTTTCTGAAAAATAGGTAGTTTATAAGCAACTTGATGTGAATTCATAAGTAAAGGTTTAATGAATAGGCGTCAACCATGCGCAATGATATATTAGATAAACCAGAAATGTGACGCATCTGACCAAAACCAGTCGGATGTCGCGTTATGTTATATGTGACCCATCTGACCAAAACCAGTCACATGTATAAAATTTTAAGTTTTGAGTGTGATACATATTTGAAAAGGTATAATATTCTGCTTTAAAATGATGCAAAAATTATTGCTCTAGTTTGACCCTAGCCAAAGTTATGAGCAAAAATGTAACATCTATATTAAAATTTTGAAACGGAAAAAAACGCGTTTAAAGGTTTGATGTCATATAAAATAGAAAACTCCTTAGCAACGATGCATGGATTTTGTTCTAATTTGGCACACATCTACTGATACATTTACAACAAGTCCTGAAAAAATTATTACTGTAGCTTGATTACTTTTTAAATTATAACACTTTTAGTACATCGAGAAAATTAAATTATTATCACTTTTTTAATTTTTAAGCAAAAAAAATTAACCATCAAAAAATAATTTTTTATTAAAAGTTAAGTTTGAATAGCAAAGAAAAGTTAGTTATGTAAACAATTATGCAAAAAAATAAATAATGATAAAAATTGAATTTTTGAGATGTTTTGATGGTTTTCTCAATATAACATAACGCGACATCCGACTGGTTTTGGTCAGATGCGTCACTTATATAATATAAACTATGTCTAACTTTGATCCGAAAAGTGAAGCCGCTTTGCGCTTTTTACAAATGGTGGATTAAATTTGTAAAAAAATATTAACTTTTCTTTTCTTAAATGAAGTAAATATGTTTTAAAAATAAACGCAATTTATGTAAAAGTGCAAAGCGGAAATTAGAATACTTGTAAGATAATAATTTATGATTCCTAAATTTATTTTCGATTCGAAAAGGATTAAGGTTTTTGAAAAGTGAAACGACAGACGCTTTTAAAGCATTTTAATAAATTAAAATACTTTTTAATAAACATAAGCTCATAAAAAAGGCTTTTATAAGTATTTTATAATTATTAAAACGTGTTTTTAAATTATTTTTAATTTATTGGGAACTTTTGACTTGCATTTTTAACGTTTATTCCACACAATTTTTTTTCCAATCATCTAGGTTTTTTTATATGTGATACTAAAAGACCTTCTTTTGCCTAACCTAATTGTTCAAATATTAATAATAGAATATAAAAATTCAGGGCAATAAATCAAATTCCTATTCAGTCTGGAATCCGTTTTCCTCATTCAGGCTCTATCGTCCAGCTATATAAAACATTGGTGGTTCCGGTACTTACGTATGGTCTTGAACTTTGTGATTATAAAGACGTGTTAATGCAAAAGCTTGATATATAATAGGAAGGAATGCAATAATAGGAATAGAAACAGGAATGATATAATAGGAAGAAAAGCTTGATATAATAGGAAGTCACTCTTCAATGTTTCCAAACACAGCAAAAACAATATTCATTTTTTGTTTTACATCCAAGATATATCAACAATCGTACGACAAAATAAGTTCAACTTATTTATTCGCATATTGAGCAATAAAACAACTTTTGGTATTGTAAATTCGCAGTTTAAAAACCAAACCGCTAAGCATCCTTTTCTAGATGATGTTAATGGTTTATGCAATCGAAATGAGTTAAACCTAGAGAACATAATGGGGCAATTCCACATCAAATCACCCAGTCCATTGAACCATGTGTCTTCCTTTTGTGTTATATTTTGACACATTATTCCTAATTATAAAAAAATATTGCATGCAAAATTTCAGCTAAAAAAGTTTAGCGGTTGACAAGGTACTGCAATTTAATACTGACCTGGTTTCCCAAAATGACCCGGTTTTCATAACACTCTGAAAAAACATTTTCCTTTAAATAATAAGAAATAAAAAAGGCAAAAACATGAAAATGAACATATATAATGTTTTTTTGATGCTGAATTTAATAAATGTACTTAAAATGCTCAAATATAAAAAGAACATGCATAAAAATTAATAAAACAACTAGTTTCTATAAACCAACTTTGGGGCCCAATATCTCACGGTCGTTTGCAGGAGGAAAGTTATTATACGCATGCGCAGTGGAATTACATTTATTGAAGAATTTTTAAAATGGCTACGTTAACAGCGTTATAAAAACTAATCATTGACAACGAGTAGTTTGTTCAATTTTAGATAATTAAATAGGTTTTTAACTAGTTTTTTCATGAAATTATTTTGAAAATAACTTGTAGCTGTACGAAGAAATTTTTCAAATAAAATACAAGACCTCTGATTGTGAATAATATCTACTTTCAGCTAAAGCAACTTTAGTGATTTTATTTACAATTTTTAAACCTTTTTTAAAATATTTTTGAGCGTAGAAATTTTTTAATTTAAATTTATTTAGCAAGATGAACCTTTTATCTTTTTTGTATTTTTTGCTTATATGAGGATTCAATTTTTTTTTCAGGGTTAAAAGAAAATCTTAATCATTAAACTTTTGTAACCTGTTGCTATGGTACTCTTTTCCGATGTGGCTATATATATATATATATATATATATATATATATATATATATATATATATATATATATATATATATATATATATATATATATATATATATATATATATATATATATATATATATATATGTATAGTGCTCAATATTCTTAAAGGAGAGAGCATAATATTGTTATATGTTAGTAACATAATATTTTTATTTGTTAGTAACATTATATATATATATATATATATATATATATATATATATATATATATATATAGATATATCAATTATATATATATATATATATATATATATATATATATATATATATATATATATATATATATATATATATATATATATATATATAGATATATCAATTATATATATATATATATATATATATATATATATATATATATATATATATATATATATATATATATATATATATATATATAGATATATCATTTATATATATATATATATATATATATATATATATATATATATATATATATATATATATACAGTATCGGACAAAAAGAGTGCAACCAAATAATGCTAATTTAGTTTCTTTATATAAAAGTGCTGCATTTTTTCAATTTAGAGAAATAACTATGTAACTGTTTAGAGACAAAGTTCTTCAAGTTTTATTCATCACAAAGTTCATTATTTGTACACGAAAATTAATAAATTAATCAAAAGTATTAAAAAAAGTTGATTTCCTTCTCGACAAAACAATTCCAACTCGGCAAAATGTTGACCAAGCTGTATTTCGCTATCAATATTTCGTGGCGAATCCTTTGTTGTCGATCACAGCCTTGCATCTTCGAGGCATAAATTCGATCAGGTGATCAATGAAACTTTGTGGAATCGCTGCCCAGGCCTTTTGGATTTGTTCAAACAGTTGATCCTTATTACGAACACCTTCACGATTAATTCTGCGGTTGACGATCTCCCACAGGTTCTCGATAGGGTTGAGATCCGGAGATTGAGGCGGCCAATCCATCACCGATAGGTGGCTGTCTTGAAACCACTGCTTGACTACTTTTGCAGTGTGTTTCGGATTGTTGTCTTGCTGGAAAACCCATTTTATTTGCATATTCAGATCAGCATGAGGTAAAATAACATCTTTCAGGATATTTTTATACATGAAACGGTCCATTATTCCATCGTTTCGATGTGTAGGACCTAGACCGTTAGCAGAAAAACGCCCCCAGACCATTACATTGCCTCCACCATGCTTCACGGTCTTATGGCAGTAACGTAAATTGAGACGTTTGCCGGTCGACGTACACAGCAAATGCCATCGCTCCCAATGATGTTAAACTTCGAATCATCACTGAACAGGACAGTTCGCCTTTTCTGCAAATTCCAGTCAATATGAGATGTAGCAAACAGGAGTTTTTTCTTCTGGTTTTTAAGTGAAATCAGCGGTTTCTTTGCAGGGCGTCAAGAAAACAATCTGGCTTCAACAGCACGTCGTCTGATTGTTCGGTCCGATACAGGCAGCTCTAATTCCTTTTATATCTCGACTGATGATATCCAGGGATCCTTCTTGACGGATCTGACGATCATAGAATCCTCTCTAGAAGTGGTGGAACGCGGTCTTCCACCTTTGTTATCTACTGCCAACTTCCCCGTAGAACGATATTTGGAACATAGTCTTGATACGGTCCATTTTTTCACGCGATATTTATCACAAATACTTTTTTGTGACATTCCACTTACGTAATCGCCAATAACTTTCTTTCTTAGTTCCAATCCAAAACTGTCGGGAACCATTTTTGCACTTGAAGTCATAAAAATAATAAAGATAAATAATCACGCTTCTCAAGATTTCCGTGTTACATTTACCTTGAGATGATACAATTATGCTCTGTGGAACACAACATCTCGGTTGGATGTGGACTATATTGATGTAATGAAACACTTGTTGTATTTCACTTCTTGTATTGATGTTCTTCGATAAAACACTTTGATAAAACTCACTTCGATAAACTGTCTTGATAATACTGACTGATTGACTTCCATATACTGACTGAATTACATGTCGATTTACATGTCTCTTATATAGTAAAATGAACCTGTGTGAACCTGTTCTGGAAGATTCTAGATGCTTCTTTTCGACGCTTCTGGAAGCTTCTGGATGCGTCTGGATGCTTCTGGATGCTTCTGAATGTTTCTGGATATTTCTAGATGCTTTTGAATGTTTCTGGATATTTCTAGATGCTGCTGGATGCTTCCAGATGCTTCTTCTGGAAACTTCTGGAAGCTTCTGCATGCTTCTGGAAACTTCTGGATACTTCCTTTAATTACTAAAAAACTTCCGTGACATTGACACGGACCAGACTTAAGAAAATGAAACAAACCAAAAAAGTTGCACTTGTTTCGTCCGCTGCAAAATGGCACTTGTCAACAAAATTCTGCCTGTGTGCTGTCACCTGTCAGCTGATTGCTCATGTCATGACATGCTATGACTCCAGACTCCTGAACTGTTTGCTGTGGTAGTATAGTTCATTTCGTTTTTAAGACATGTAAAACTAGGAATACTTTTTAGCATTGTTCGATGTTGGTTGCAAATGTTTTGTCCAATACTGTATATATATATATATATCTTTTATATATATATATATATATATATATATATATATATATATATATATATATATATATATATATATATATATATATATATATATATATATATATATATATATATATATATATATATATATATATATATATATATATATATATATGTATATATATATATATATATATATATATATATATATATATATATATATATAAATATATATATATATATATATATATATATATATATATATATATATATATATATATATATATATATAATGTTACTAACAAATAAAAATATTAGGTTGCTAACATATAACAATATTAATAAGTTAATTATAATATAAGTGTTTATATTATAAAACATTATAAGTATTTTTTACTAATTTACATATATTATATGTAAATTAGTAAAAAACACTTATCTAACTTTTTTCTTCAACTTTAAGTTTCACCATTGCTGGATCATCAGGAAGAGTTACTAAATTTAAAAAAAATTCAATTTATAGAAAAAATTATTTTACAGGAAGTTATAAATTATTATAACTAAAAATAAAAATATTTTTTTTTAAATTAGTACATTTTTTTTGGTTGACGGGAAGTTACAGAAAATAATTATCAAATAAATTTCTTTGGAATGGTGATAATTTAATTTGGTCATTTGTTTTTATAATAATTTAAGAGGAATTTATTTTCGTGTTTACATTTAGAAATCAATTCAAATTTTTAATTTAATAAATTTTCCTGATTTAAATGAGTAATTATTTCAAATTTTTCTTGCAAACATTACATACATTTTTTGGAAATATTATTATTTAGCAGGGCATTTAATATTGCTCTGCTCTTTAAAAACATTGAACACTCTATTTGTAAAATCCACTAACATAATTTACACACACACATGCACACACACACACAGATATATATATATATATATATATATATATATATATATATATATATATATATATATATATATATATATATACATATATATATATATATATATATATATATATATATATATATATATATATATATATATATATATATATATATATATATATATATATATATATATATATTAAGTCCCTGCAACTCGATATTTTTTGTTTCGAATTGAATCTCAAAGCAGGTCTTGATTCGCAAATCGAATCAGCAATTCGCGGTAAACCAAATTTAAGCATTTTTTTTTCCAAAAAAGTAAAAATATTTCTTTGATTAAATTCTTTTTGCCCAGATTATATTTTTGGCGTTTGTTTAAAAGTGATATTAGAACTATTTTCATTTACTCTTACTCCACCTATGGTAAAAACCCATTTCAATTACATTTTAGCTTTAGAAATCTAAAAAAATAGCAACATTCGCAAAATAAAATATGATTCAAAAAAACTTGAATCTTTTTTTTCGACTCAATCGAAGCAACACTTGATTCGCGAATCGAATCGATTTGCAAGGCCCTAATATATATATATATGTATATATATATATATATATATATATATATATATATATATATATATATATATATATATATATATATATATATATATATATATGGATATAAAAATTTAAACACGAATATATATATATATATTCGTGTTTAAATTTTTTTATTTTTTAATGTTTTTTAGCTTGAAACTGTTAAAATCAATCTTATCTTATAATATATATAAAGGGCAATGTGTGTTTGTGTGTGTGTTTGTTTGTTCTCTATAGAAATCCAAACCGCCGGACCGATCTCGATGAAATTTGGCATGGGGGTAGTCCTCGAGGGGGAGAAGGTTCTTAGCTGGGTTTTGACCCCGTACCCCGACCCCCAGGGTCAGGGGTACCATTTTTTGGGCCCATTTTTGGGCCCATTTTTGTGTACAGATATCAGGTAAGCCAGTTTAAATATTGGCCCGGGCAACGCCGGGTAACTCCAGCTAGTATGAATATATTTAGAATATTTTTTACATAAAGATTGAAGGGATGAAAAATGTATTTTATGCATGACAGATATTTATATTTTTATTTGAATTATATTTTGATCTTTTATTTTGTGTTGAAATACATGCAACAGCCAACATTTTAATGAGAGAATTTGTTTTGTTACTTGCTAATGAATCTTCATATAATAAATATTCTTGGCATTGAGGACATATTGCTTTACTAATTGGCTTGAACTTAATATTTTCTACAATACAAAAAAAGCAGAAAAGATGCTCGCATTTTTTTAAAGTTAAAGGTTGCTTTGAAATTTTACCGCATATATTACATAAGCAATGTTGCAAATGTGGATTTAACTCATTATTTAGCTCTGATATATCTATGTCTTCATCTTGTATTATGGTTATTGCTTCTTTTATGGTAGTGAACATTGCAAATATCCACATCTTGGAATCAATTTTTTTCATCTTACTTTATTTCTTGATTGTTGTTTAGAAACTACTAAACCCTTTCTATGCTTTTTTACTGATTGGCAAGTAAAACAATCATCACAGTGTGGTTTCCACTTAGTACAGAGACCAAGGGCAGTTGATGTTTTTCTTGAAAGCACATTGTTCATTGTACAATAACATTTTTTACACATTTTTGGAGGATGGACAATTTCCAAATCTGTCAATTCAACATGAAACAGCTTCTCTAATTTTACTTCAGGAATTTCTCCTATAAAATAATGCTTTTTACCAAGTAACTGTCCACAAACTCTGCAAATGAGTTTAATATTTTTGTTGTGAAGTTCCATTTTATTTAATATTAGACTATATAAAAAATTGTATATATATATATATTATAAACAAATTTATTTTTTACAAATCCTTGTAATACATCCATATTTATCAACCAATTCCTATTTGTTTATTCTCTTTTTGAGATCTCTTTCTCTATTTATATATATATATATATATATATATATATATATATATATATATATATATATATATATATATATATATACACACACACATCGGAAAGGAGTACCGTAGCAACAGGTTACAAAAAGTTAACGATTAAGATTTTATTTTAACCCTGCAAAAAAAATTGAATCCTCATATAAGCAAAAAATGCAAAAAAGATAAAAGTTTCATCTTGCTGAATAAATAAAAATTTTAAAATTTCTACGCTCAAAATTTTTTTAAAAAAGGTTTAAAGATTATAAACAAAAACAGTAAAAGTAGCTTTAGCTGAAAGTAGATTTTATTCACATTCAGTTGTGTTGTATTTTATTTAAAACATTTCTTAGTACAGCTGCAAGTTATTTTCACAATAATTTCATTTTAAAAAATAGTTAAAAGTCTATTTAATTATCTGAAATTAAACAAGTTACTCGTTGTCAATGATAAGTTTTTAAAAACGTTGCATCCGTAGCCATTATTAAAATTCTAAATTATTTTTAACTCTACTACGCTTGCGTATAATAACTTTCCACTTATTTCTAAAGTCTAAACGACCGTGATCTCAAAACACCCCCATCCAAAAATTTTTTTTTTTTGCTGTTTATATTTTCAGCTGTTTATAATCTTACTAGGCACAAAAAATCTAACTGGAAAAACAACTAAAACATACGGAACTCTAATTTCAAAGATGTATTACTTTTTCAAGAAATTCCCAAAAAATATTTGTAAATAAAATAAAGTTAATCGTAATTTAAAAAGTTACTTAAATATACAAGATTTGTAAAGGTATCAAAGATGAAAGTTATTTTGACTGTGTTTGTAATAGTTTACAATATTGCTCCCATTTTACTTGTACTTCCTCTATTTCAGCATTTTCAAACACATAGTTTCTACCAGTACAAGAGCAAGCTTGTGGAACAGATAGTTTTTTTCAATATGTTGGTGTTTGGAATAAAACAGTAGTCGTCTCTTTCAGGCCAGTTAAAACAGATTGATGGACCATTTGGATGAAGAAACTTAACTTTAGCATCAACTTCTTCTAAGTTGGTTTTAGTTACAATGCCGATCCACCACTTATCATCACAGACTACAGCGACATAACAACCTAAAGTGACAGTATTAAGTTGAGATATGTCTTGTTTCTTTTTAAGATTGTGGATTATTGTATAATTAGTGTCTGTACTACACCTCTTTGCCCCAACCTTGTTATCTCCAAGATGTATAAATTGATGAAAGCTACGAGTACCAGGTAGAGTTGTTACACCAGTGTACCTTTCTTTTTGCTCTTCACGTTGCAATTGTAAGTTCAATCCCTTTATGTAAATGAAGTTAACAACTTTGATTTTATCAATACAAAACTCATACATAGCTTCTGATGTGAGAATTTGGTTTCTGTACGGTCGTTTTAAACTTTCTTGTGCTGTTAATCTTTTACAGTACCACCAATCCCATCGCATGGTGACTTTCCGTGGGACGTGGCAAAAAAATTCCATTCAATTTTAAGGCAAAATTCGCTCTCTAGTTGGCATAGATTGTAAAAGCTTTTACAATTTTTGTACTGTCCTGCGCAACCATCAGTGAATAAATGTAATTTGGACAGATTGGAAAATTTTATTTTTAATGTTGGTATGATTAGTTGGAATATTTTGTACACATAAGTTACATCATGTATAATGTCATCTGATATAAAACACTAAGAAATATGTTTCAGTTCACCTTTATCATCTTTATAGTATATGACTAATGGATGTAAAGAACATTGTTGGGTGTTCCAATGATAGCTCTGTATTTCATCTTGGACAACAAAAGCATAATTTTCAGCAAAGTCGCCAATAATGATAATGTTTGATTGATCCATATATTGTTTCAGTTGGTTAAGGTACTGTGATTGAGAGTGAGCAATAAAAGAATGAGCTTGTAGCTTTTCAAAACAAGATGCTAATAGTTCAACAAACGTTGGAACATCAGCTGTTAAACTTAATAGTGTTGCACGGTCAGTAGTTTGCCATTGTTTGTAGTGTATCTCAAAATCATCTTCGTATTCTCCAAAAATCTCATACAAATATTTGGTGAGGGGTTCTTTACCAGGACAAATTATCACACTGTGCAAGCATGCATTCTTTGTTTTCTACTGAGCAAACGGTTTTTGAAAGTAAGTCCTTATACTTTAGTCCAATATTTAAAGCATCTACTAGCAATATGGCATTTTGGTGATAAGAACAAACACAAACAGAATGTGTACCACTTGCACCTGGCAAAATGCACCACTTTGGTCTAAGTGAAGCAAATTTTGAAAAACTTATTTGTATTTCTGGACTGTTTTCTTTGTATAATAAATATAGTTCCTTTAAATTACACAAAAGCAGTTTTTTTTGTTTATGGACGTTCTTTTGAATGCTAACATAATCTTTTTTTCCAGGCATAGTTTTACATAAATCACTTGAATCATAAAAAAGTTTAACAGAATCTTCTATTTCTTTTTGTAAGACTTTCCTTTTATACAAAGGTGAGATAGTTAACAATCCTTTTTTATTAAAAAGTTGTCTAGCCTTTTTTGCTTGGTATTCTGTAACTGCAAAGTTATTTTGTACTTCTAATATTGACCAACTTGGGGGTGCCAGTGTTAGAAGTTGAACAATAGTCCTTTTGTCAGAACATAGAATTTTTTCTTTTATCAAGCTCATAATTTCATCAAAGTTTTCAGCCTTCTTTTTAATGTCATTTGGTTCATAACACAGTTTTGAGGGAACATTGAATTGACTTTCAGTTTTTCTAATAAGGTTACTTACCAATTCGTTGATGCGCGCAACTTTTCGCTTTCCTTCTGAGAGTATATGTTTTGATGACTTTGAATGAGATTTCAGAGGAGATATATTAAAATTTTCAAGTTCTTCATTGATCTCCTGTCTTTTTGATTTGAATGATGATATTAGAAAATCTTCATCTTGTTCACCCTGACTTTGCTTCTCTTCTTTAAGATCTGCTTTTTTGGCAATCTTTTGCTTACAGGGTTTGCAAAGTTTCCTCCCAGGAGCAACATTTAAGCTACTTCTCATCATGTCTTGTGACTCATTTATCGTAACTACTTTCAATGTTACAGCGTAATGATATAGCTATTTTTTCTTCGTTGCTTAAAGTTCCAATAACATCTTGTTGGCCTTTGCATGCATCTGATGTCATTAACCCAATAGAACACATCTTATAATAAACTACTTTGTATAAATGTATTTCCTAAAAAAATGAGAATTCTTTTTTCCTACTTAATTTTTAGTAAAAAAAAAAATTTAATATAGAAATAATTCAAACCTTTTCAGAATCCCACTTTTGTATAATTTTTTACACTGATAGATATTGTTAATTTTCTTTATAGATATATTTATATATATATATACAATTTATATATATATATTAAATTGTTAATTTGTTAAAATTTAAATAAAATTTACGAATGCTGTTTTTTAACTGAACTTTTTATAAACTAGTTATTATAAACCTTTACAAAAGTTGTCAAAATTTTAAAAACAAATGCACATCCATATCATACTAATTCAGTTTTTATATAAAACAAAACAGGATGTTTTTTTCAGTTGTTAAGTTCAAATAACTAAGTTATCATATAATTAAGACTTCCTTAAATATAACAAAATTGTTTTGTTTTTTTAAGGAGTCTTTTAACTAAATATAATATTTTACAGAATTCTATTTGAAAGTTTTTTAAAATATCTTATTGAAAATTTGATACATCTTTGAAATTAAAGTTCCGTATGTTTCAATCGTTTTTCCAGTTATATTTTTTGTGCCTAGTAAGATTATAAACAGCTGAAAATATTAACAGCAAAAAAATTTTTTTTTTGATGGGCCCCAAAGTTGTTTTATAGAAACTAGTTGTTTTATTAATTTTTAAGCATGTTCCTTTTATATTTGAGCATTTTAAGTACATTTATTGAATTCAGCATCAAAAAAACATTATATATGTTTATTTTCATGTTTTTGCCATTTTTATTTCTTAATATTTTAAGAAAAATGTTTTTTCAGAGTGTTATAAAAACCGGGTCATTTTAGGAAACCAGGTCAGTATTAAAATTGCAGTATCTTGTCAACCTCTCAACATTTTTAGCTAAAATTTTATATGTTAACTTTTCTTTTTAAGATGCAACAGCCAAAGAGGTTTTTTAAAAATTTGAAGACCCATGGTTGAAAATTTTCTAAATTTTGGGTGATTTGATGCGGAATTACCCAATGCGAAACAAAAAAAAAGTAAAAATTATTGTGTTAAAAAATATAATTCCTAAAAAAGGTTTTCAAAGGTTAAGCTATTCAATTGAGTTCTGGAACTTATTGGAGCAAAGAAAAATCTTCAAAGATATTCTTGAAGTAAATATTCCAAGATAAACTTATTTCTTTTCAAAAATGTAATTTTATAATAATTTACCTTGTATTATAAGCATTATATGCAGTATTATATGTATTATAAGCAGTATGATATGTATTATATGCAGTATTATAAGCATTATATGCAGTATTATATGTATTATAAGCAGTGAGTGATTAATAAATATAAATATAAAAATAAAAACTTTTGCCCTTTTTAAAAATGGCGGACTCTATTTATCAACAAAAAAGTTCATATTCGGAAATAGGATTTTACTTTCATTTCTTGAATTTTTTTCAATTTTAACTTTTTAAATAATTTTTTACGGAATTAGTTTCTTAATTCGAACAAAATCATTTAAAATTTTTCAATTTTTATTAAGATGAGCAATTTCAAGCACATCTTTTTGAATTTGCTTTTTTGAATCAAACCTCTACATTATACTTACGCAGTTAATCCCTCAATAACTCAAACCTCCAAGGGACCAAGGAAAATGATTCGACTAAAGTGATTTCTTGTTAAGTTGAACTTTGGCTGATATAAGATATTAGTTTGAGTTACAGTCATTCTGTAACATTAAATGCTTTGCGCTAGTTTTAACTCTAAACAAAATTTTTTAAAAACCAGATAACAAATATTTTTGCTTAAAGAGTGTTCTGATGATCTCCTTTTTCTAGATTTTTATCAATTTTTTAAATTTGCTAGTTATTTTTTTAGAAAACAAAGTTCAAGTGATTCAAAGATACACTTGCATTTAGGGTAGCTTTGAATACTATTAAACCGAATGTCAATTTTAATCATTTTAGTCTAAAAAGTTGTTTAGATTTTGACAATAAACATACAACTTAGGGGTCGTCCATAAAGTACGTATGCTTTTTTTTCGTCTACCTCTGCCCCCCCCCCCCCTGCGTTCATTTTGCAATATGCTTTTTTGAGTACCCTCCACCTCCCTAAGAGTACCTATGCTTTTAACCTATTTATCTAACATTTTTAACATTTTTTTTAAATTTAGTGCCTCCTTTCTTTTATAATTGACCCACTGCCCTCCCCCCCCCCATCTCATATACGCCATTTGCAGACCTCCTCTTCCCCTCCGAGCGTACGTACTTTATGGACGATCCCTTATTTAATAAAATAATGCAAACCACTAAATAAACTTGTTGATCAAATTTTAGGGTTATGAAAGTAAAAATTTTAAAGACATTTTTCTCTACTTCATAATTCTCTACTCATAAACATTTACTATAAAAAAAATATTACAGTGTTAAAGGTTTACATAAAAATCAGAGTTATAGTATCTGGAATGTGAATAAAATTAATATCCCCTCTCTGAAACCAACACGTCATCATTTATTGTATACACACTCTCATCAATTGAGAAGACCTCATTTGGAAAGTTTCCAAATAATTTATCTGCAATTTTAATTTTTTACTTGGATAGGGAGCAGAGTTTCCTCATACCCGATGAGATTTTTAACAAGCTGTCGGTTTTTAGTTTTAGTAGATGTTATAAGTACTCTGCTCTGAGTTGCGGATTTTTTTAACATTATCAGTATCTCTTTCAACTTGAAAAATCAAAATCAACTTAAACTTGCTCATATGTCACAAGTCTATTATGTTGAGCCACAATAAACTCTTTTATAGCATAGCCACAATCTATACCAATTTCAACATAGTTGTCAATCTTTACACTAATGTATCATTTTTTCAGCTATCATTCAGATAGATTTTTAAAGAATTTTTCAAGTCGTTAACACCATATACAATTGGTACTCCTTTGATACTTAAATAAACTGATTTTTAATACAATATTCCTCTTTAATACTAAGGGCAATATAATGCCTCACTGGTTCAGTGTTTATTTTTTAATTTATAAAATAATGCTGTTTTGGGTACTTCAAAAAATATAGAACCTCAACAATCGACGTTTTTTCTAACTTTGTTTTCGCCAATGCCTTTTGAAGAGTAAAATTTAAGTAGTTGGATTTAGTACAATATTTTCTTGTATCAGTATGAGTTCTCAAATATTTTCGTGACATTTTTAAATGCTAAAAATATAAAGATAATAATATAATAAAGATAATAGTTATTATCAATAAAAATTAGTTTATTAACAGCATATTGGCCAAAATTATCAAAATAGCCATAAATATTAAAAATTAAAATATCAAAGTTAACAATAAGTTAACAATAGTTATTTTAATTAGGCTACAACAGTAATAAGATGTCTATTATTTATTATTTATTATGTATTATTGCAATGTTACCCAGACAGCAAGAAAAACATTTTTGGCTGAAATTAAATATTTAAAGTTACCCTGATTTTCGTTATATTTTAGCTAAGTGGAATTATTTATCCCTTTTGTAGCAAAAAACATGTAAGTTAATACTATTTTGAGTTTATGTTAAAACTTGACAAGTAAATCAATAAAATACAACAAAATTTACCTAATATTCCTAATTTAATACAAAATATTCGAAATTAAAAACACGATGTTATCACCACTTTTGACTGTGTCACTGGAATAGGATAAAAACATTATTTTTGACAAATAAAGTTTATTTAACTATGGTAAACTTCTGTAAAAAGAAATTTATTAATTTATCATATTCTCGTTGGTTGAAGCAACGACAATTTTGTCTATATATATATATCATAAAGGGTACATATATCATAAAGGGTAGTTCTATTATAGGGGCAAATATAGTTAACATGCGGGTACACCAGTAGTGTAGAGATGGCCTTCCTGTCGCATGAGTGCTAATAGGGGCTGCTAAATAATCATTGATTTTTTATTTCTTTTTTTTTTGATCAATAATAGGTTAGAGATCATAATGAAGCTTTGGTGGGAGGAGGGGGGAAAGGGCATAATTTCTAAGCTATGGGTAATTCCATCCATGTGTAAACCTTGACTGTTTACACATGGATGAATTTCCCATAAGTCATTGTTCGTTAGAGTGCGTTTTTTCTCCAGTTTTTTTCTTTGTATTTGCCTTTTCAGTCAAGTATTTTGCTATGGTAATATAACGCAATATAACATTTTTGGTATCCGCAAGGACATCGACTGCTAAAACAGTTTTCAAAATATTATAAGTCATTTAGACTATCTGATATAATTGATATGATTAAAGAAGTGTTTATCAGATATAATCTTTTGTTGCGTTTTATCATATATAATCTATTTGAAAAAAGATGGTAAGGAAAGCCGTTCAATCTTCTACTATAGGTTGTGGGCAAACTAACAACCTCCTTTTATTGTGTTGGTGTCCAACCCACACAAGGATGATTAGAAAAATAAAATTTTATTCAATCAAAATAGTGCTTTAGAATAAACTTGTTGTTTTTTTCAAACGTTCCAGACTACCTTCCAGACTAGCTAGAGCTCTGAAACTTCCAGCATTTGCGTAAATTTAATAAAAGTATATCGTAAAATTGTTTTCAGAGCCAACTGGAGAACTCCGCTTTTTCGATTTTTTTTTTTTTTTGATTTTACTTGATCTTTCAGACTTTACTTTGATTTTACTTTATCTTGACAGCATTTGTGTAGTCCCGATGAACATGCGTGTTAAATTTGTTTTCTGGGCAAAGGGGGGGGGGCGTAGCCTTTTTTTTCTCTAATATTTTGTTTTTCTTTAAAGTTGAGGTTTATAACTTTTTAGAAAGAAAGATTTTTTATAAAAAGCTTTAAAAAAGCTTTTTTTTAATTTATTTGTTTTAGTATTAATTTTTTTGTCGAGTGGAAATAGCTTAGTGGCCCTGATAAAAATTAACCGAAAAGGAGCCGGGCATATTTGTAGCGATGCTGCTGCTTTTCACTTCTCTTATTAAGCGTGGTTGTTGTCAGGGCCGTCCCGATGAGGTCTCTTATTGGAGGAGGAGGAGGGTCGTATGTGTTTTTTACCAACTAGGTCCTCTATATTTGACATTTGCCAACTATACTTCAAAACTTGCCAACTAAAATGCTAAATTTACGCAAACCTAACAGCCTGGGGGGGATACCCTTTTCACCCCCGTTCAGAACGGCTCTGGTCATAACAAACTAACAGAAATGAAAATTGATTTTTTTTTTTTAGTTTATTTATTAATAGCTATTCATATAACTGTTGTGTGGAATGAACTAAATTCAATTAGTTTATTCCATACAACAATTATTCCTTTATTATTCTATTATCTAACAATTATTCTAGTTAGTCATTTCCAGAAATAACTTTCGTTTTGGTTAGATTGGTTTTTAACAACAACCACGCAGAATAAAAGAAGCCAAAATTACAAAACTTAGAATAAAGTTGCAAAATGCAGTGCTATTTCCAAAGCAAGAACAATAAACCAGACAGTCTTTTAAAAAAACTTTTAAATAAACTGATTTAAATAACTTCAAGATTAATTTAAAAAAAATTAAAGTTAAAGAAGTAAAAGTAAAAGTAATTAATTAAAAAAAAATTTATAACTTTTCGTAACCACAACAACCGCTTATTTTAATTTATTTAATATAGCAAATTTAAGAAGAATGGTTCAAAAAAGCATACTTTTAAATTTAAAATCATATGGTCGGTTATAAATAAAAGTGTCTTGATGTTATTTTATTATACAGATGAAATAACTTCAAGTTCTTTTTATTTCAGTAAATTTTTGTTACTTTTTTTACTTTAAATTATCGAAAATTAAAAATAAAAACAAGTAACAACCAGATTCCAATCACATATTTAAAATCAGGCCCGTAGCATACTTTTTGTTTTTGTTTAAGAATTTAACTTTATGTAACGACATGGAGCAAACTCTAAACATTTATATATTCATGTTTATGTAAAGCTTTTCAAAAGTATTGCGATAATCGGAGTCTGTTAACAATAAAATCCTAAAATATTAACTTCCCATTTCATCGCTATTTTCATCGCTCTCAAACTAATACCATTTCATGCCATTAGTGTGAGAACGATGAATTTATAACATTTATATATAGGTACATTTTTTTAAAATTTTTAACTAAATTTAAGTTTATTAACAAGTCTCTAATGTCATGCAATAATCTCATAGTGTTCAAAAACTTTGACCATATAAATTTTTAGCAACCTCCCCAATCATTTAGGTTAAGTTATAAGTTCGTCTGACAATCAAATTCTATTCCTCATTCAAAAGTTTGGAGCAAAAGAAATTCTTTTTCGCGAATAAGTAATCAAATGACACGAACTTAAAATTTATCGAAGAATTACGAAGAAAGTTAAGTTTTTATAACTGACTTTAGTTTACAAGATCATTTGTATTTTTTAAACAATATTATACTATTGTTGAAATTATTCTTATTTTTATTATTATTAATTTGATAATTATCAATTTAATTTTTTTTAAAAAATAATTTTTTTAATTTCGTCATGAAATTTGTTTTTTTTATTACAAAATGACATTCTTTAATGCAGTGGTTGATTTTTAATTTTTATAATTTTTTATTTTTCTAAATTTGCTGTTACAAATTATAACTTTTCTTTTGTAAAATATACGAATGGCGGGGGCAAGAAGAAGACAAAAGTAGTCTTATTGCCAATCCCCTAAATATTCGTACAAAATAAAGTCATTAAAAACTTCTCATTAAAAATTGATAATCATGTGTTATTCTGAAGTTTGAGTTTAATAAGTTTATTTTAGTTGACAATTAAAGTTTTGCATTTTTTGGGAATATATCTAAAAAATTAATATATATGTAGCTGAAATACCAAATTCTCCTGTTTTAGTATGTTATATTTAGAAAAAAAGAAATCTTTTTCTAAAATATTATACTAAAACAGAAGAATTATTGAATAAAAAACAGAAATTTTAATTAATTTTATTTTTTTAACATATAAATAAAATGGTTTAAAAAAAAATTATCCATGAGAAATATAAATTAAATAAAATACGATTTAATTTTAAATTGATTTAAATACAAGTATTGAGTGGTATTATACCACGTTAAAAGCAATGTAAAAAGGTTTCATAATTTGAAGTTGCGGCGATTCTTTTTATCACCAAACTGATTAGAATTACTTAATCAACAGCATTTTTAAGTCTTAGTATTATTAATACTTACGTACAAATGAGGTCTTTTAATGTGTTGTTAAAAACCATATTAAACTCATTTTTCAACCCTGAATTTATGGTAATCAATAATATAATGATGTCTACTTGCGTAAAATCTGAGATGTAATATTGATATAATTATGAAAAACCAATGATTTTGGTTAATAAATATACTTTTGGTAAATAAAACATACTTAAGTGCCAAACTTTAGTATGTTCTTGTTTATATCACATTAGAATGTTTAGGAAAATGTTGAAACAACCACCTTGATCTGTTTGGGTGTAAACTTTATATAATCAGGACCTTTGAATTTTGAATTTTAAAACCTGTCGACTTAAATTTAGTGTAAGAAAATAAAAAAGGAAAGGTACTAATTTGTTGCCCTCACATTTGGGGTAATAACGGTAAATGTTTAAGGTTGTTTTTTTTTTCTAGGCTCCAATCACTGAATGCGTAGATTAAGATTATTTCTTAAAATTATTTCTTATTCAACGTGTAAATCATTGCTTAGCTACAGCTCGGGTTATACGTATATTACACAGTGGCGTAGCAAAGTATTTTTGGTCAGTAGACATACGTGGCCAAGGTGCCCAATTTCTGTTTCTCTGGAACAATAACTTTAAAAAAAATAATAATGATACTCTTTAAAACCTTGCGGCTCTATGTTTAATTGCTTGTGGGACCATAAGTTTTGCTTATGTTGGCTTACGGTATCTAGGCCACTGATACTACACGCAGATAAAGATATTTACGTGAAAAGTTCTAAATTTTTCATGCCCATATAAAAGTAACGTAGTTGTTTAAACCAAGACTTTTAGAGACAAAAGATATTCTTGAGCAGATGGACATTTTTTGTATTAAAGTGGCAAAAAATCTTTACAAAATAAAGCGTCCTCTTAAAGGAGCCCCTCGGGGCTCCTTAATTTTCGGAGCATGGTGTTATAGCCCCCATAATTTAGGACAGATTTAAACTTTCTCTCCTTAGTTTTTAAATAATAAATACATTTACGCAAAAAAACTTGTAAAAAAGGACTAACATTTATGCCAACTATTTTCCTTTCAAATAAACTGCCATTTCTGAGTCTTCCATGGGTACATGCGCATTCTGCTAACTGCCTTGTTTGAGCCTTATCTAAATTCCAAACCTTTCCAATGGCTGGCCAGAGAGTGAATATTTTTGAAACGGTTTGATTCAGAGAATGTTTATTATAGCTAAAACTATCATGGACCGGAACTAGAGAGGGTTTTAATCATGGGCAGAAACCTATTAGTGATATTTTCAAACTTTTACAGGAAAGAAATACCTAAAACCGCGCAATCAAATCAAATGTTGCGGCAATCAAAATGTTAGTGACTTAAAGTTTTATTTTTTTACATTATTTTTGTACAAAATCCTGTCAAAGTTATTGTAAAATTTAAGTAAATTTACTTACATACTTTACATAAATTACTTTTAATTTACTTTACAAATTATATAAAATGTTAGCTTATGTAATTTAAATTTTACTTTATGTAATTTATTTTAAATAAAGATTTGTTATTACTTTTAAAATAAAAAATTCCTACTTAAAAAATATTATTTTGTTTGTAAATTTAATTTACATTTGGTAGCATATTATTTTTATGAAATTTACTTTCATATGCAAGCTATTTTTTAATATAATTTTTTTTTTAATTAGTTACTTTTATAGGTAAATTTAAGTAACAGTTTGAGGAACTTTTATATAATGTACTGTAATTTTTAAAACCAATTAACTTTTAAATGTAAAAGTTAACAGCTTATTCATGTGACTTACTTTTACATGTAAAAGTAAGGTTGGTCAATTTAAATCACATCGATTTAAATCAGGGATTTAAATCAAAAGATTTTTTTGGATGACTAATGACTTAAATCAAGTTTTTTTTTATGTTTGGTTTTTGAATAATAAAAATTTATTTTAAAACTTTTTTTGTCATATTTCAAAACAAAACTAATTAAATATAGCAGAACTATGTATTTATAGAATTAATGTATACAATAAAATAAATAAAACAGGTAATGCTACAGTGCACAAAACAAACCAATAAACATAATTATTAAACTAAAAAAAAAATTTTCTCCCGTGTGCGGCATTAAAATTAATCATCAACATCAAATTAAATAATTTACTGCTAATTAATTGTCTTAAAGAGAATCACAAGCTTAGCAGCTTTTTCCGAGCCCAATCTCGTACCTAATCTCTTTCTCAGTTTTGAATATACCAAGTCGTAAGAGGAGAACACACGTTTAACTCTTACAGATAAGCTACCGCAGTCATCAATTGCAAAATTGTATTAAATATTTTACTTTCAATGTTATCACGGTGTGATCTCGACCATTGAACAAACGATAATGCTGTTAAAAATTCCAAGCTAAATTCATATTCCAGAAATGGGTACAACTTTCCTCTAAATTTCATCACTGTAGAAATAATATGTAGGTATTGTAGATTGGCAAAATCCAACGCAGTACTTTTTTCAATTTTATTCAACATTCTACCTTGGTAATGAGGGTGAAGAAGATTAGCCGGAAGATGGGATGGTGTCACTACCTTTTCGTATCTTTTTTTGAATTTCTTTTGGATAACTTTCTCACTTTTACACAAAAGTTTGTTTTCTAGATTTTTTCATACTTCCACTATATTTGCTATTTTGCATTTGTCACTCTGTGCTTTATCAAGTGCAAAAGCAATATGTTCTAAGCGAGCAAGTAGATCTTTTGGAGATCTCTTAATGACTAAGTTAGAGACATTTTGTTGCACTGTAGTGTCAATTATGGCCCGGTTAGACTAACAGATATTTAGCAGATATATTGACTCCTTGAGTTTGACCAACAATCCAGTGCTATATTTACAATCTCACCATTCAGAGCGTCTTTAATGTTACCCTTTTCTTTATCAAACACTATTGTTAGGAGTTTGTCAGCTACGTCCTTTCTTGTTGAGCCACTATAGCCTGGCCTCAACATCATTATAAGTTTTTGGAATTCTGGATGTTCAACTAATTGAAATGATGAATTTGTTGCAAAACTCATTCTTGCAATCTACTCATCAAATTCGGGCTTTTGACTCTGACTTGTTCTAACAACATGTGACAATAACTCAGAACTTGTATTTTTATTTATTGAACCATTATTATTTATATTTTCTGTGATTTATTGCTGATACATTTAAATAACGTTTTTTTGCTAAAACAGATGGTTCTGAGGGTTGCTTTGTAATATCAAATTGAATGTTGGAAGAAGTAGTTTGAAATTCAATTTCTAAAAAAAATAATTTAAATTAAATAATACTAATTACAAAAATAATTAATTATTTTAAAGTGTACATTATATATATTCTGTATTGTTTTCAAGACAACATTTATTTAAGTGTACTTTCATTCTTGCCACCAGACCCTGCAGTTCTTTTTTGCATATCCTACATCTTGCTTTACATCCCTTGCCACTTTTTGTTTCAAGCTTTTTAAGTTCGGACCACACTGGGTTAGATCTTCTTACAGACTTATTTTTGTTTTTGTTCAGTATGTTTTAAATATTTTTGTTTCTGCAAAAATATAGCTAGAGTTTTAAACCATTTCAGAGTAATATCTTAGTCTTGACAAATAATCAATATTAAATTTTAACACAACAGTATTTAAAAAAAAAAACTTAATACAATCTAAACTTAATATAATAAATATCCAGAAAATCCTTATACAATCGCATAGTGTGGATAGTTTTGTTGAGGTATAAAGTTAAAAGAAATGATTTTAGAATCCTGAGTATACTTCTGACCTGTTTGACCATTGCATTATGTACAAAAAACACAGTCAACAAATTTCATATTACTTAGTTCATATTAAAAGTTCATCAAAAAATAATTTATTTAAATCAAAAAAAATCTAATTTAAATCAAAAAACTCAGATATTTTTGATTTTTTTAAAAAATCGTGATTTTTTCCAACCCTGTGTAAAAGTAAATTACTTTTTGATATAATCTTCTTTTACGTAAATAGTAACTTACTTTTAAAAGTAAAAAAACTTACATTATAAAATAAAAGTTTTTTCAAAAAAATTATGTTGGTGTTGCGCAATAGAAATATTTTTACTTTAACATATCTTTAATAAAATATATTAATATATCTTTAATAATATCTTCGAAAAAAGAGAAACGATTGTATCAAAAGTTCATTAAAAAAAGAACTTTTAAAAATGAAACAAACTATAAAAACTATAATTATCTTTTTGTGACGATTGTAAAGCGCTCAAAAAAGTTTTACTATAATGGCCAATTACTAAAATACAAAAATAATATACAAAAAACATAATAATAAAAGAGGTTATAGGTAAAAAAGATATGAATATTAGTTGTTTACCAAAAAAACTAATTAATAATGGTTGTGATATTATTAACGACGCAGTAATTGTTAATTCGTTTAAGAGCCATTGTCTGAGAAATCTCGGCAAAATAAGCAAATTCTGGAAGTGATGTCTTCAAATTGTCCTCATTTTCATATATTTTGTAAAAGACAATGAAAGTAGGCCACTGGTAAATTTTTTTTCGAAAATTCCTATTTATTTTGAAGATATTGGGTCCCAAATATTGGCCCATTTTGAGAAAATTTTGCGCATGGAGTGCAATTGCAACTTTGAGGAGCAGTTTTAGCAACATGAATATGACAGAAACATTTATTTTTAATTTTTTTGCTAATCTGGGTAGATTTCAACAGTAAAAGTAAAAATTTAACATGGTTATATTTTTGTTTCTCTAGAAATCATGGTCCGAAACCACAAAATTTGAAATTTTACCCTAACTTTGAGCTCTTATATCTCTCAAGGCCAATACTTGCACGTAGTTTTCTTAGGTGTTTTTGAAAGACACTAAGACATACATTGATTTTATGAAACAAAAATCATGTGAATACAAGGACCTGGGAAGGAGTAACCTGCCAAAAATCACTTTTTGCGTTTAACGCGCTTAGATAGATTACCCATAACAACCGTGGGCTTAGGTTTAAATTACTTTAAAATGTGTTCTACAAAATAGATGCTCAATGTTCTTAAAAGAACTTAAGAAAATAAATGCTCAAAAGAAAATAAAATAAATGCTCAATGTTCTTAAAAGAACAGAGCAATTATAAATTAGCAGAAAATCACTTAACAAAATTTTTTTTTCATTTAACACTGTGTTTCATCAATAAAGACTCATCAGAAATGCTCATCATTTTTATTAAGTGATTTTCTACAATATATATATATATATATATATATATATATATATATATATATATATATATATATATATATATATATATATATATATATATATATATATATATATATATATATATATATATATATGTATATACTTATATTATACTTATGTTATATATTAGAACATTTTATTTATTACGTTTGTACATAGAACAAGATAATACTGCGGGGACAAAATGACTGCCGACTTGGTGTAATATTTGTGTTAATGACTACTTGGTACATACCATGCTTTACTTAAGTTACATAACATAAATTTCTTTTAGCTGTTTTCAGTAGAAGAATTGAAATTTTTTTAGTAAAAACTGCATTTGTTTAATTTTAGTCAATAAATAATTATCAATAAACAAAATATGTCAGAGAGCGAAAATAAAGTCAGTCCTTATAAGAAATGCATATATTTTAATAAAGTGAAGAGTTCTTGTTTTCTTTTAAACGTTGGAACAAAGATGGAATCTTTCAAGTTAATGAATTAACTGCTGACATAAGTAAACATTTATAAGCTCTAAAGGTAAGAATAACATAATAATATCGTTTGCTTTTTTGTTAAAAGAAACAGGATTTCTCACTCCATAGGTGAAAAATCTAACATTACTAATTTATAGCTACCACCGACAAACCAGTGAATAGTTATTTTACAGTAGCTATAAAACAGTAATGTTAGATTTTTCACCTAAGGAGTGAGAAATCCTGTTTCTTTTAACAAAAAAGCAAACAATATTATTATATTATTCTTATATAAAACTATTAGAACGAAAAAACCCTTATTGAAAGCCGATTACAAGGTTATCTTTCATGCTATTACTCATTATATGCGTACCATCGTTTTTCTCTGGGTATTGGCTGGAAGCAGCCAAATAGTTGTCAATACCCAAGACATGAATTTCAAATTGGTGAAATAGCACCAGCAAATAGATCCATTCCTTTAAACACTCTTGTTGCTTATAATGAAAAGAATTCACCACTTCCTGTTGGAGCCGTATTTTGCTTCAGCCACCTAAAAAGTATTTCTGCCGATAACAATATTGACATGTTAGAACCAGCTCCAACACCAATAAAATCTTGCTTTCCTGCTGGTGACATATATGTTCCAGATATAACATTCATTTCAGATGAACCTATCAAAGAGTCAAAAAAAGCAGCTAGCTCTTTGTGTGAAGCATTTGGAGCAATTCCACTGTGCTTTCAGATAAAGCAAATGCGAATAGAAGACTTAACCCCAGGAACCAAACAGATAGTTAAGAAGAAATTTGAAAAATTTAAAATGCAGCTTGAGAAGATATTTGCTGAAGCAATTGCACCTGGTTAATCAGAGGCAATAATTTCTGAAGTGTTACACAATGAGGATAAAGATGGTTCAACTCAACTGGTTCCAGAAGACCTTGTTGTACCAGTTAAGATGTTTCAAGAAAGTGATTCTTTGAGAGAAATTTTTTGCTTTCAGTTATTAACCATAGCAAGTACACTAAAGAAACATTAATGAAAATCTTTGATTGCAAAAAATATCAAATTGAAAAAGCGCGCAAGTTCCAAAAAGAAAGCAGAGGATTTTCTATACCATAAAAGGAAAAGGTAAACATATGACGAATGCCACAGGAAAAAAAAGAACATTTTTCAGAATTTATGTTTTCTCGAGGTTTACGGCAAGATGTATCTTATGGTGTAATTAAAATAAAGTTTGACTATGGAGAGGAACAAAAAGTGGCTAAATCCATTTTAATGATGAAGTTTAGCCATACAATCACATTTTATAAAGAAATTTGCCAAGAAATTAATAATCTCCCTATGTCAGATACTTCTTTATGGAGAATTCTTCGTGGAATAAAACCTTCTCAAAGGAAAGCTTTGGCTGGTCTTGATGATGTTACGGCAGCTGGCATGGATGGGTTTCAAACTTTGATTGCTATTTCTGAAAAGTGGAAGTATAAAAATATTACTAATTTCCTTGAAAAGGAAGAAAATGAATCCAGAGCAAGTTCACCAGCAGCTGAGGGCAATGTTAAAGCCAAGTGAATATGTGACAACTCAACAAATTCGATCATTATTCTGTAGGCAAGTAAATTAACTTGTATATTTACAAATTCCCAAAGTATTTATGATAAAAAACATGACTTTTTCTTTTCTTGGGACTTGAGATAACTATTAAGCAATTTCCTTTGTCCTTCAAGTGTAATTTTTTAGATGGAGTAAACAAAAAAAAACAGGAAGGTTGGTAACCACTTCATTTGAAGAGTTTAACTTAACTGATGATGTGATTGATGAAACTGTTGATTTGAAAGATGCACCTGAAAACGAAGAAGATTATTTAAACAACGATATTCAGTTGATTACAAAAGAGTTAGCAGCTGATTTTCAAATCGGTGATTGGATTGTTGTTCCATACTTTATGCAATGGTATCCTGCAATGATTCAAAATGTAAAAAGTTATAACACTATAATATTGTATTTTTGTGCATTGAGATCTTTTACAAAATTATTGGCTCATTAACCATATTAACTAATTTCAAGGAAAAGTCTCTTGATGTTTTTTGTAAGATTGATGCACCAACACCAACTAATCAGAGAGGAGATAAACAACGATATTCAGTTGATTACAAAAGAGTTAGCAGCTGATTTTCAAATCGGTGATTGGATTGTTGTTCCATACTTTATGCAATGGTATCCTGCAATGATTCAAAATGTAAAAAGTTATAACACTATAATATTGTATTTTTGTGCATTGAGATCTTTTACAAAATTATTGGCTCATTAACCATATTAACTAATTTCAAGGAAAAGTCTCTTGATGTTTTTTGTAAGATTGATGCACCAACACCAACTAATCAGAGAGGAGATTATTCACTCTCAAAAGACGATATTGACAACGTGGAAATTCAGATTGACCATTAATAAACTTCTTATATTTTTATTATAATTCTTAGAAAACTGTATTTCCCATCAATTTTAAACGGAGAAAACGTTGATCTTGAAGTTTAATGGTTCTTTCACTGATAGAGTTAAAAAACTAGTTTTTATCAAGTACTCTTGTACAGTTTTGTTTTAAAAAAGATTATATTAAAATTTTTAATTGCAGAACTAGTTATTAAGGCTGTAATATAGCCGTTGCTAAGCATATCTATACCATTGCTAGGGTATTTTTTAGTTAAAAAATTGGCAAAATAAGGCTACTTCTAGGACTTCTGTAGACTTTTTATCGCCCGAGCACATACATGTTTTTCCAGATATTGGAAGATGCATGTTTTAGGAAACTAAATAACTTATACTGTTTATGGCAGACCTAAGCCCACGGTTGTTATGGGTAATCTATCTAAGCGCGTTAAACGCAAAAAGTGATTTTTGGCAGGTTACTCCTTCCCAGGTCCTTGTATTCACATGATTTTTGTTTCATAAAATCAATGTATGTCTTAGTGTCTTTCAAAAACACCTAAGAAAACTACGTGCAAGTATTGGCCTTGAGAGATATAAGAGCTCAAAGTTAGGGTAAAATTTCAAATTTTGTGGTTTCGGACCATGATTTCTAGAGAAACAAAAATATAACCATGTTAAATTTTTACTTTTACTGTTGAAATCTACCCAGATTAGCAAAAAAATTAAAAATAAATGTTTCTGTCATATTCATGTTGCTAAAACTGCTCCTCAAAGTTGCAATTGCACTCCATGCGCAAAATTTTCTCAAAATGGGCCAATATTTGGGACCCAATATCTTCAAAATAAATAGGAATTTTCGAAAAAAAATTTACCAGTGGCCTACTTTCATTGTCTTTTACAAAATATATGAAAATGAGGACAATTTGAAGATATCACTTCCAGACTTTGCCTAGATTTCTCAGACAATAGCTCTTAACTATGAATTTGTTAGCACAGGTCCAAGTTTAGCATCAAAAATAAAAAAAGTAAAACTTGCTTTAAATCATACCTCAACTCTAATAATAATACAACAGGCAATAATATGGTAGCAGAAACAGAATTGCTTGATGCCATATACTTACTTAAACTAAGCAAAGGTAATGGAGTTGATGATGTTAGCAGTAATGTAATAATTAAATCAATGCCTTATTTAAAAATTCCGCTTTTGCATACATTTACGATCTCTTTAGAACAAGGAATATTTCCCGATAAACTTGCAAAGTTTGTTAAAGTTGCGAGGATAACACCTATACTAAAATCAGGAGGTGAGACTAGATCTATCTCAATACTATCATGCTTTTCAAAGTTATTAGAACACATTATGTATAAATAATTGTATTACTTTTTAGATGCAAACAATATTCTCTATTTTGGTTTAAAAAGAGCCACTCTACTGAATAGGCTATTGTTCATCTTGCTCATGATAACTTTAAATTATTTGATGAAAATAAATATACATTAGATGTTTTTATTGATCTCAGTAAGGCTTTTGACACTGTCGATCATTACATTTTATTAACAAAATTAGAAAACTATGATATTAAACATATAAATATTGAGTGGTTCTTATAATGAAGGTTAAACAACCAATATGAACATAACATTTGGGATTTCTCAGAAATCTATATTAGGGCCACTCCTATTTCTCATTTTTATTGATGATTTAAGCAAAGCTTGTACTTAACTAGATTTTATTTGCAGATGACACAAGTCTATTTCATGCATATAATGATATAAATATTCTATTTAAGTCAGTAAACAAAGAGCTATTAAATCTTACTGAATGGTTTAATGCAAACAAATTATCTCTAAATGTAACCAAAACAAAATATACTTTTTTCCATTGTTTTTATGACCGAGATAAAATTCCTTTAAAACTTCCAAAGCTTTGTATTGCCAATCAGGACTTAAAAAGAGAAACCACTTTAAAATTTCTCGGCGTGCTTCTTGATGAAAATGTGACGTGGAGAGATCACATACAATATCACGAAAATACAAATACATAGGCCTGCTTTGAAAAGCACAACCTTTTTTAAATCCAACTTGCTTAAAGCTTTTTTATTTCTTATTCATTCATTTCCATCTTAATTACGCAAACATTGCTTGGTGCAGTACAAATAAAAAAATAAAAAAAAACTATTTAATAAACAAAAGCA
Source organism: Hydra vulgaris (assembly GCF_038396675.1). Lineage (NCBI taxonomy): Eukaryota > Metazoa > Cnidaria > Hydrozoa > Anthoathecata > Hydridae > Hydra > Hydra vulgaris. The sequence continues at coordinate 20,994,250 of NC_088928.1, read as the reverse complement.
TGCAATCAGAATCATTTCCAATGTGGGTCGTTATACACGCTCCCAAGCATTATTTGTTAATTCAAATATAATAAATGTTTATCAATTAAATGTCTATCAAATTCTTATGTTTATGTTCAAAATTAATAAAAATATATCTCCTAAAATATTTTACCCACTATTCAAAATAAATCAGTATAGATATCTAACCAGGTTATCAAATTAAATGTCTATCAAATTCTTATATTTTTTAACAGTTATATTCAATTCAAAAGTTATTTTGGGGTAACTGAATTTTCAATTTCTACTAGAGGGCCAAAATTATAGAATAAAATATTGACTAATGAACTTAAAACAATTTCTACGCTTAATGAGTTTAAAAACAAATTGAAGCAAAAACTAATGATGAACGACGTAGCGCTCAGCTTTTTCTGAAGTTTTAATGGTTGCTACTGTTAAACTTACCCAACAATTAGAGTTTTGACATTATCGGCTTGAAGATCTTAGAAAAGGATTGTGCCACTTGTTATTGCTTAAATTCTTTTTCTCTCTTTTTTTTTATTATAAAAAAATTATGATTTCTAAAAATTTTTCACTCAAGCTATATGTTGGTGTAAAAGGAAAGCTTCAGGAATATGCATATTTGCTTCCATGCTTTTTGGTAATATAGTTTCTTTGTACTAATTATTTTTTTTGTTAATTTTCTTAATCAATACAAAAAGATAAAGTAGGACTTTAGGAACGATGATTTTTATTTTATAAAGTCTGTAGAAAAACGTTTTATATTGTATAGTGATACGTTTTTTAATTTTTGTTGTTTTATATTTACGGTATAAACTAAGGAGCTTGGTGATAAGACTTATTATTATGCCTTCTTTTTGTCCGTGCTATTCGTATTTATATTATGGTTTACGACTTAAATAAATTTATATAGCAAAAAAAAAAATGAAAAAAGAAAACGTATAAATATATATATATATGTGTGTGTGTGTGTGTGTGTGTGTGTGTGTGTGTGTGTGTGTGTGTGTGTGTGTGTGTGTGTGTGTGAGTGTGTGTGTGTACATGTGTATATGTGTGTGTGTATATATATATTTATAGAGACAACATGGTTACAACCTCACGTAGAGTTTAAGAAACGAATGAGTTCTAGGAAGAACTAGTAGATAGGAGCAATTGAGACTGAGTAGCGGAATTAGCCCTATAGCATCCAAAAGTACTAGCCAGAGCAGCATTTAAGGCTCTGACCAGTACAATTTTTTTTTTGTTGTTGTTTTTTTGTTATTCACCTCCTTAAGGCCAAGAAGGCCACTACAGATGAGGAGGCTACTTAATAGTGGTTATAACCCTCTCTCAACTCTATAACTCCGAAACACGAACCTCGACGAACAAGGCCGCTGCGCGGATGAACAAGTTGAGCGCGGTACTACCAGGGACGTGGTGGGGATCGAACTCGGAACCTCTCGCTTATGAAGCGAGCGCTTTACCACTTCACCACTCCGCATATTAAATTTACCGCATAATTAAAAGTAATTAACACAGATGATGAAAAAACTTATTATAGCAGAAAAAAACAATTATTATTAATACAATTATTCACTAATACCAATTATATTCACTAATACCAATAATAAACAATTATTCACTAATACCAGCATACCCTAAAAAATGTTAGACGCCTTCATTTTAAAGTGGAATTCGATTTACTAGATGATCACTATATAGTGATTTACCTGCATTATTTAGAAACAGCTTCTTATCAAATGATAAAAAGCAGTTTCTAAATAATGCAGATAAAACACTTTACGGTTTGTTTAAAGAAAAGCAAAATTTTTATCCAAATTAGGTTCAAATGAATGAGAACGAGGCAGGTAAAACTGTTTGTGCTTTTCAAAATATTATAAATCATTTATTTACATTATGATACTCGATTCGAAATAATAATTCGATTCGAAAATTTGATTATAAAAATTCAATTAAATAATTCGATTCGAAATAATTAATTTTAGATATTTTACTAGTGGTAAGACTCCTTAAAAACTAAACCCAGCCTTTAGTTTATAAAACAGAAATGCAACTGTATATATAAAAAATGCTTTAGTTTTAAGTAGGCGTAGTAAGTTAGAATGCACGCTAGTTGGGTTACCAAAGTTAAACAGATTTTATATCGCTTAGTTAAGTTTGGATATTATCATTTTATTCGATTAATCTCAGCTTCCAAATAAAGAGCGGATAAGAAAGTTTTGAAAATATTAAAAACCGTAAAAAATATTGAGTACTAAAACATATAAAGTAAATATGCAAAGAAAATTTGTAAGGGGGGAGAAAGCACAGTTTTCTTATATTAAAAAAAATATATAATTTAAAGTTAGCATAATATTTCTGACAAATAAATTTATGACGAATCGCAAAGTGTCCCAATCAAAAGAAAAACCAATTAAGTAAGTTATTTCGGGGCTTTTGTATATCGCCTAGCACTTATTGACAGGACACTTATTACACCTAACACTTATTCACAAGAATTATTACACCTAACACTTATTCACAGAAATTATTACACGTAACACTTATTCACAGGAATTATTACACCTAACACTTATTACAGGAATCTCACTTGACATACCGGCGAGTCATAGTCCAAAAACATTCTAGGTACTAAGTTAGTAGCACCATTCAGTACTAAAATTATCTTGCTTATATGAATTGATTGATTTTTTTTTTCTATAAATATTTTATTAATTTTTTTATTTTATTTCTTTTTTTACATCAAATATTTGACAACAAGGGCATAAACAGTTAAGACACGGACAAAGTTTCCCTCCTTGCGTTTCGTTTGCAGCAGTAACGCGAAGTTGAAAAATTGCGGCACCAAACGAAATAAAAAGCCATGACATTAGCAATATTGTTTCTAAAAAAATAATTCTTTTTAAATAAATAAATGGCTCACATACAAACATATACAAGTTTCTTAAGATATACAAGTTTACTAACCCCTAAAAGTTTCCTAAGCACTGGAAAACTTAACTGAAAGAAATTTTGTAAGAAAAAGAACAATACTTTAGGCAAAAAATACTGCGAAATATATGACATAAATTAAATAACCAAGAATAAGTAAAAATAGTTACTGATTATAATATTATTATAATCAACTAAGAGTTACTCTAAGAGATAGAAAATTAAATAACACTCTTAGGCAGAAATTGTAATTGCAATATGTATCTGATAAGAACTGTCAGGTAAGGTTAAAAACTTACCGTTTTCTCCTTTATCAGATTTAAAATGTAATTTAGGTAGCGTTGTTTCCTCGATATGTTTTGTACTTTTAATAGTTACAAGAACAGCATCACGCAGAAACAAAATAATCGATAAAACCACCATCGAAAATCCACTTTGCAGAAAGATATCCACTCCTAAATTGTTTTATTTTTATCTTTATAAATAATAACAAAATAAAATTATTTTTTTGTATTTTTTAAACAATTACCAGTTAAGCAACTAATTATCTAGGCGGTGGACGTGTATTTCAGGCGCCCCCTTCAGTAAGTCCGTAACATGTTTTACGCGAAACGAATATTAGTAACCCTTTCCTGACGAGTGACACGCACCGCGGTGCATAAAATCTGGTCTTAAATGACGAGTGAACCGCCTGGCAATTCATCAGTAACTTTAAATTTTCCTGAACATCTATAGGGGTTTGGGAAAACTTTAAATATATATCTGAAATGGAAACAATTTCTTAAGTTGATATTTCAAACCGTTTGTTATTTGCATTTATAGTTTGGTCAAAAAATAATTTTAAAAAATAGCTAAAAAGCGAACAAGTTATACTGATATGAAAGATATCTTTTGTATTTTGTTTGACGATAGTGATGCAGATTGCGATATTGATATTGATCTTGGTGACTCTAGTGATTCTAAAAGTATTTTAGATTGTGTAAATAAAGAATTGCTACCCTTGCCTGAGGATTTACCATTTCAAAATTTAGTTTTACCTTCACCATCCATCACAAATACCCCTAAAAATCAAAATTTCTGCAATGATATAACCTACAACCTAACCAAGGCCAAATTAGGGTTAGGTTTTCTCATGTTCATGGTGGTCGATCACATCAATAGATCATTGGTCGTGTTGTTCCTGATCAAACTATGCGGTAGTGGTGTAGTGGTAGTGCGCTCGCTTCATAAGCGAGAGGTTCCGAGTTCGATCCCCACCATGTCCCTGGTAGTACCGCGCTCAACTTGTTTCTCCGCGCAGCGGCCTTTTTCGTCAAGGTTCGTGTTTCAGAGTTATAAAGTTGAGGGTTATAACCACAATTAAGTAGCCTCCTCATCTGTAGTGGCCTTCTGGGCCTTGGGGAGGTGAAATAACAAAAAAAAAAAAAAAAAAAAAACTGAATTAATTAGAATGGAGCATGTTGATGCTGATAATGAGAAAAAATCTAATGAAACTTTTCCATTCCTTTCCACCAAAGGTCTAGATGTTAGAACAGAAAAAGACAGTATTCTTGACATTTTGAAGCTTACTTGTCAAATGATATTTTAAAACTTGCAATCATATAGCTGTTTTTAATTCAGTCGCGGAAGGGTTAAAATTAAACCATAGCCTAATCCTAACCATGTGTTTTATTGAAAACCACACCCTATCCCTATCTTTAATAGGTTTTTTAGAACCTTCTAAAATGGTTTTTAGTAATGCCGATGAGTGCCGAAAAATTAGAACTAAGAATATAATAAATTATAAAAAAATTATAATTAAAATAAAAAATAAAAATTAATAATAAAAAAGTTTAAATAAAATTAGGCTTAAAAAATTATGGTTGCACAATCTATCCTATTGTTGGCAATTGAAACCAAGAGTAACGGTTATGGCTGAATTGTATTTGCAATGATTGAATAGATTACATAACCAATTGTTGCTAAAACAACCTTGTCATGTCAACAGAAATGGAGTAATTATGCAACACGATAATGTCCGGTTGCATGCAACAAGATTAACCCAAGAAAAATAAGGCACTTAAACTGGGAGGTTTTACTATTTTTATATATATATATATATATATATATATATATATATATATATATATATATATATATATATATATATATATATATATATATATATACATATATATATACATATATATAAAATATATAATAAACTATGGTGTAATAAAGGAATTGAACTCTCCCTGCTTTAAATATATGTACTTGATATTGTGTGACTATGGTATGACAAAGACAACTAAACTTAATAGATGAGATTGTATAATTAGTAATTGTATAATTAGATTATTTAATTAGTAAGATAAAAATTGAACTACTTAACAATATGAGCCCTAAAACATCAAACTCATTCATGCATGCAAAATTTTTTTGTGTTTTTAAATATATTTGTTGTTTCCATTTCAAGACCTAATAAGTATTAAAGATATTAAATACCAAGATAATAACAGTAAATATTTAAAATAGTGAGACTAAACTTACAGTATTGAATTAAAATGAAAAATTAAATAGATTCAAAAATAATAAAATAATATTTACCACATAGTGCAGCAAAACATCCAATAAAAGAAGTAGCAAGTATCATAAGAGGTTTCTCAAATTTCCATGTGAGTATTCCAAATATAAAACCTGATACTGTCAACAATATAGTAATTGATATTTGACTAAAAATGTGATAAAAAGAAGTATATAATAGAAAATAATCAAGAAACATGTTGAGTAAATTAGACTTCATCTTTATCATCAGAATAAATACTATTGTGCACCCCTGATATTTCATGGAATCAAATGAAAAAAATTAGTATAAAAGACTTAAAAAGCTTTAAACGTCAAACAAATTACACCTCCTCAATGTCTGGTATTATACTTTATGTAATTTTATTTATTTGAAGGAGTTGAAGAATTAAAGGAACTCTATGGAAAATCTCTTTTTTGTTTATTATTTAATCTGCTTTTATTACATAAAAAATTAATGCCTTTATTAAAACCTATTACATAATCAGAGAGGTGTAATATATTACAAAATTGTATTATACTTTACCTTTAATTCATAGTACGATTTTGTCAAACTCCAAATTTCGACATCAAGCGTCCTTCACATCCACTAACTTTAGGAAATAGGCAAAATAAGATACATAGGTATAGGTTTAGCGAGTGACTGACATAAATAGGAACAAGTGCAGTAAGTGTATATACATTGACTGAGGATTTGAGTTTGGCCAGGTAGTCTTGCAAATGAAAGAAATTTTTTTATGTTTGCGTACATGAAGGATAAGGTCAGATTAGAAGTTTGACAAAAGAGTTTATTTATTTTTACATCTACTTTATTAATATAAACTGTGCTTGCATATATGCAAATGTTGAAGGTTTTTAAATTTTATAAACTTTAATCACAAATTTATTGCAAAAATCTTGATAGTTTCCAGAAAATCACAATAATTTTCAGAAGAAAACCATCTGTGAATGCATAAATGTCATGCAAGCATGTTTATATATTAATAAAAAAATTATTTAAAACATAATTTAAGTCTCTTCAATGAAGTATACTGAGTATGAAGTGGTAGTAAGCAATAGGGGCTATGGCTGGGGCCAGGTTTGAAACACATAGCCGCAACTGGGGATGAGTTTATGATCAGTGCTGCATTAATATTGATAGATCCTATAAAAATGTTATTTTTAATTAAAATTTATGATATGAGTTATAATTAAAAACAATACTTTTATAGGATCTATCAATATAAATGCAACCCCGGTAATAAACCCGGCTGGGGCTGCATTAAAATTGATAGATCCTATAAAATATTGTTTTTAAATAAAATTCATACCATAAATTTTAATTAAAAATAACATTTTTATAGGATCTATCAATATTAATGCAGTCCTGATCATAAACCTGGCCCTGGTCATGGCTATGTGTTATCAAACCTAGCCCCGGCCCCGGTCACTTACTATGAAGTGGGTATTGTTTAATTAAGAAATTTTAATATGTAGACTTCCATGAGTTAATGGATATCTAAACTGGAGTCATAAAGAAAATTTAAAGTACAAAAAGAGATGACTCTCTATTCTGTACATCAGTTTGCATGATAAAGTTTAAAACTTTCTCATCTCTCCTACAGCTCTCCCTCTCCTTAGAAAATAAGCCTACAAAGTTCAAAAAATAGAATACTAATTACAAATTAATATCAACAAAAAGACAAAAACCTGTTAAAATATTGGTGCAGAGAGGTAGTGTGAAGAGCCACTATTGTAATCAGCTAAAGATAAATTAACATTTAGTATTTAAAAACAGTTTCATAAAACACAAATTGAGAGTCTACTAAACTCAATATAGTGTAACTAACTTTTTTTGTTTTTGTTTTAAAATATAAATTCGTAATTTTAAACAACACTGGTTTCACTGTCTACAAGTAAAACTTGTAGTAAAACTACATGTAAAACTTGTAGACAGTGAAACCAGTGTTGTTTAAAGTTACAAAAGTTAGTCTTTTATTGCATTTGAAAATTAGTGGGCACATAAAACTAAAATAGTGCTGTAGCATTAAAAAACTTACAGCTCCAAGGCATTTTCCCAAAAAGAAGATACCTATTCGATATAGCCAACTAACCAACAACCCAAAAAGAATACCAACTACACAACTGATTATGAGATGAGCTAGATAAAAATAGCAATGATCAAAATTTAGTTTATTTTAATCGTAGATTATATTTAAACTATCAATAAAAGTACTTAAAAAAATGAATGTTTCACTTTTACTAGAACAAAACCTGATTGATTAAAAATTAATTATTTTTAAGGATAGTATTTGAAGATTTTTTTTTGTATAAAAAATTAAAGAAATTTTTAAAATATATCCTTAACCTAAGTTTAAGTAGAATCTCATAAATTTTTTTTTTTTTTATTAACTGGTGATTTATAGGTAAGTTGCATAAATAAGTCTGAATGCAACCAATTTTTTTAATGGATGAATAAAAAAAACTTATTTAAACCTTATCTATGTCTGAGGTTTAATCTTTGTATACTGATTTGAAAATAAACTTTTTTAAAGTTTTTACTTTTTGTGGTATAGGATATGCAGCTTTTTTTTTTCAACCCTAATTATTGAATATTAATAGTTAGGGTAGCTTACTTTTGTCCTTTATTTAGGTTGGATAAAGTTTTAGCAAAACTAAACAAATCGTAAATAAATAAGCCAAACCAATGGTAGAATGAAATGTAGCTATCAAGACAAATGGAGCTATATGGAGTTTCTTAATGATGTTAAGTGCTACATAATTAGTCATCATATTCAGTCATAAAATGAAAAAAAAAAAACACTATAGAAACTTCAAAAAAAATTTAGTACTCAGGTTTAGGCAAATTATAAGTAAATAAAAAAATTCTGCTGTTGAGTTTGTTAGAAATAAAAATTACTATATTCAGAAGTTTTATTTCAAAAAGCTTAGTTTTAGAATATTTAAAGTCATCTTATTCAAAAAGACAATCATATTGTTGATTAGATTTTTAAAACTTTTAATTACCTAAGTGATGTAATCAGCTAATAGTATTGTAGATTATTTTTCCCAAACTAATTTTTTTAGACCCATACCAAGATCCACAAAAGGCAGATTTAAAGCAAACTAGAGTGTCATACCCTAGAACTACGGACAAAGAATAAGTATCTTTAAAGAAAAAAAATGTAAAAGGTGAAAGATAGGAATTGAACATTCAGAAACACAGCATAATGAATCATTAAAAACAGGCAGTTGATAAGTCAAAAGTAATTCTAATAAAAAATAAACCATAAGCTGTGCCTCAGTATTAATGGTTCAATCTAAATCTATTAATACTATAGTCAGCTGTAATATTAGCAGCAATTGTAAGATAGACAGCAGATTATTACAATCTATTATTACTGTTTTGTTTTTTTTTCCACCTCCCCAAGACCGAGAAGGCCAGTACAGACTACAATTGTAGAAACAGATAGCAGATTATTACAATCTATTATTAATGTTTAATAGAGAATCATTAGCTAGTGGTAATTAAACAGTAATAATATCATATCAGTTGTAAAAACAGATTTTAGAAATCATTTTACAAAATTATTAAAGAAAAAAATTCTTTTAAACAATCAATTTTTTTACGCAATGAACTAAAAATGTAGTTTTATGCATAAAGAAACAGTTTTATATATAATGAAAAAATCTATAAAAATTGTACATACTTACTAAAATAAGTTTTACAATATTGGCACCTGCCTGTGGTCTTATAACATTTATGTTGATTCATAAAACTATTTTAACTGGTTTAAAATCTTTTATATATTTTATAATTGATGATATATGAGGAATCGAAGTTTAACGTAAGATTTTTTATTTTATTTGATTCATACTAAATTTTGCTATACAATGCTCTTATACCTAAAGATATTGTTGGCTAAGCATACAAGCAGCCAAAAATAGTAATAAAGACTAATCCAAATAAACCTCATTGACTAAAATTTTTGTGTACCAAAGCACTATTCAAGAATTAGCGGTGGCTGGATTTGAACTCCTTTGACACCGGCCACCGCCAACTCTTGAATAGTGATCACTCGACAGTTCAGGTTTTGATATTTTGTTTGACGGTCTCATGTTTGACCAACTGAGCTACCTGGCCATTAAATAATTTTTATCTGACCACTAAATAATCTATAATTTCTCTTATCAACTGAGTTATCAACTGAGCTATCTGGCCGCTAATAATAATAGTTGTCAAATTTATTTGATTTTGTTACTGCTATCATATATGTTGCATGTTATAACATATGAAAACTGTATACCATTTCTAATGAAAGAATTTTATTTTCAAAACATTTTATACCTCTATCATAGGTTAGGAATGGGTGGTTAACTTCAAAATGTTCTTTGTCACAACAGTACTTGGAGTGTATAAACCAAGGGCTAACAACGTAAAATAATGCAAACGCGATTGCAAATCCTGATGCAAACAACGCAAACTAATGAAATACAAAATTTATTATATATATATTGAAAAACAATTTTATTAATTTTATATATACATACATATATATATATATATGTATATATATATATATATATATATATATATATATATATATATATATATATATATATATATATATATATATAAAATTAATACTATTATAGTAATTCTCAACACTATCATAAAAGTGTAGAAACCTTTATTTATACTTAAAAAATAAAAAATATAAATATAAAATACAAAATTGCTATAGTACCCTGATATATTTGTATCCAGTTAGCATAACATAAATTCCTGCTAGAGCAACACATTCTATTATCAACACATGATTCTTGTCACTACAAACAACATAAGTTTAGTTGAGTACTTACATAAAGCAAAGTATCCAAAAATGCTTTAAAGATCTTGTTTAAAATCTTTAATTTAACTGTAAATTAAAAATCACAGTTCAGTCACTTTGTCAACAAATATAGCTGTAAATTAAAAGTCACAGTTCAGTCACTTTGTCAAGAAATTTCAAATCATTTTTTCTAAATTTCAAATCATTTTTTCCAAATTTCAAGTCATTTATTTAGAAATATATGTTACTTTAACTAGAAATTGTAAGTCCTTTGCAGAAAAAACTTTTTAATTTGTTCAAGAGATTTCAATTTTTTTTTGGAAGATTTTACATGCATAGATTAAGGTGGTCTAAGATCTTTATCCTGAGACCCACATATTTCAGGGATTACAAAGCAGTATGAAAAACGTTTTATTCAAATTTTACTGCACTATTTTTTTACTTTAAAAAAACAGTATTAGTACATAAAAGGGTTTTAATGTTTTGTTTATATGCATACAATTTTTTTCTTTTACACACTTTTTTGTTTTGTTTTGGTTTTTGTTATTTATCGTAATTGTTACAAACATTTACAAAGAAAGACAAATGTATAAATTAGAATAACAATTTTCAGCAGTTTGAAACTTGATCAATTAGAGTCAAAATGGAAAAGTAATTTATTTTATTGCTTTATTGCTACACTTAAGTCTATGGCAAATGTATATTTCAGGTACACGCCCCTTCCCTGCCCTTTAGAAAGTTTGTTTTCAGCCTTTGAAAAAAAACAATTTGTTGGCTGGTTTTTGTCAAAAAAAAAAAAAAAAAAATACAAGAACTTTAACGTCAATTTTCTGCCCACTTTTAAGGGTGTGGGCAGAAAAAGGGTTGGTTTGAAACTGAAAGCAAAACTTAAGCAAAATAATTTATCAATAATTCAAAGTTCAAATTAAAGTCAATCCAGATAGGCATTTTTTTTGTCACAATTGATTGCAAATATTTTGATTTGTAAATAAAATGCAGAAAAATCAGCAGATTTGTTTTTTAAATGAAAAAATTTTTGTATTGTAAAGAGTTTGATAACACAAAAAGATTATTTAACAGTTTTTGCAAAAATCATTAGAAAAAAATGATAATTGTCCTAAAAAATGTTTGTTTTGCTTTTGAAATGAATCAGATATGACGCAAACTAATTAATACTCAATACTTGATAGAACTTGTAAGTGCTTCATTAAAAGCTATGATTCTGATGAAGAACATTCTTCTTCATGCTTCAACAATTTTGCTGGATGTAGACAATATTTTCAACACTAAGAGTTTTTAAAGTTTGTGAAAGTCTTGCCTATACAATAGACAAGACTTGCACAAACACAATACAAAGTTTTTAAGATATTACTTTCAGAATCATTTATTTTAAAATATTAATAACATTTTCAGACACAGTAAATTAAAAGACAATCTGTTAGATTACTAAAAATGCTAGTTAATTAACCATGTTAGAGCTCAGATTATTTTTGAGAACACTGGGTTAATTCGATTCAATTTATCTACAAAACGTTTCTTGGTGAAAGAAATTAGGAACAGGGTATATTTGACTTAATTAAATGGACTAGAGAAAAAACATATTGATGTCGACCAGCAAAAAAAAAAATTACCATAGAGTCGGTAAACTTTCTTTCGGATTCAAAACAAGATTTTGAATACTTAAATAAAACGCAGACCATAAAAGTGATAGTAAATATTGGAATTAGTTATGGAATTAGTTATAGTATTTTATGACTACGACTAAATTTAGGTTTTTTGAATTGTGTCCAAAATAATTTCAACGCTTTCTAAAAGAGTATAATTTACTTATCACTATGTATATAGTCCACTAAATCAAAAAACTCCTACTGAGTATTTATAACACTTTTTGTACTATTTCGATCCTTTTTTTTCGCGCTTGTTTTGTAGTTGCGCTTTTCTTGCAATTGTTTCGCTCCTTTTTTTGTCCCTCATGTTTTTTTCAAAAATTTACTTTCTATTTCAGTTAAGATTTGCAGAAAATTTACTGGAAATGAAAACTACAAAAGGTATTTTGTTTTATTACATTGATAAAGAAAATTAACGCTCAAAATGAAAATTTGTTTTTTGTTTATTTAGGTACCCAACGGTCTTGTCACAGAGCACCGTGGAAGTGCATTTAACCGGGAAGTTCACGCCTCCTTGCTTACCGCGACGCGAGAATGTCCAAAGCTCGTTTCGAACCTGGATTTCCTGCTTATAAAGCAACCGCTCTAACCACTGCGCCACAGCCGCACTATTTCACATGATTACATTCTTATAAATTATTAAAACGTAATTTAAAAGATAAAAGTGCTAATCATTTATTTATCACCTAAATCACTGAATGCAGGACAGTTTTAAAAATTGTAAGGAGCATAGGCAATACGTTATAACGTACCTCACACAGGATCAGTGAAATTAAGCGAAACTTGGCCACGGCCTCGTTAACCTAGGCGACAAAATGTATTAAAATTTTGGTCAAATTGCCGGAAAAAACAAGATTATTTTCATTATAAGAGCTAAATTCCTATGTAAACTGTTTGTTTTGTTTTCTTTTATAAATAGTATATATAAAAGATCAATATCCAAATGAATGTCAAATTCCAGATTTTGCAGCATTTTATAACAACTATATTATTTTAATTTTCTGTACTTAAAGAAATAGAGTTTGGTGTACAGTGAAAATTTTTTTTATTTTTGCAGTATTCCCAGATTCAATAGATAGTCACAACTTACTACATCTTGTTTTCAGTAAAAAGGTTAAAAATTCAATTGGTCAAACAAAATTTTCAAAAGGTGTTAAAAAACCTTTGCAACATTTAGTCTGAATAATATTTTATAAGAATAGTTTAACTGCGTTTTAGTATGAAGGCAGACTTGAGCATATCTGTAAACAGATACGCACAAGCCTGTCTTCAGTTAGTTGAACGTTTTACTTCACTAAAAACTTGATAAAAATCTTAAACTGGAGTTTAAATAAAATAAATAAGTTATCAATTAAACATGTAATTATTAAAAATGAACAACTTTGGATGGAAATAAACATGAGAAAGATACCAACAATTACAAATTGTTAAGACTTGTGAGGATTGGGAAATTTTAAAAGAAATAATTTACCGAACAATTTTTCAACAAATGGGTTGTGATTGAAGATTTTAGGCTCTTACTTTAACGCCAAAGTTTTTCATACTGATGATGTATCTAAATTCTGCCATACAAAAAATGGTCTTGGAATTTATTTTGAGCATTTGATAAAAAGTCTCTACAATTTCTTTAACGATGCAACACTAAAGACGGATCAGGGTCGCTTGATTTCACTGATCCTGGGTGGAAGTCCGTTACAATGTATTGTCTATGCCCCTTACAATTTTTAAAACTGTCCTGCATTCAGTGATACAGGTGATAAATAAATGATTAGCACTTTTATCTTTTAAATATCGTTTTAATAATTTGTAAGAACGTAATGATGTGAATTTTCATTTTCAGTGTTAATTTTCATTACCTATGTATAAAACAAAATACCTTTTGTAATTTTCATTTCCAGTAAATTTTCTGTAACTTTTAACTGAAATGGAAAGTTAATTTAAAAAAAACAGCATGATAGACAAAAAAAGGTGCGAAACAAATGCAAGAAAAGTGCAACTACAAAAAAGGCGCGAAATAGTACAAAAAGTGTTATAAATTTTCAATAGGAGTTTTTTGATTTGGTGGAGTATATACATTGTGGTAAGTAAACTACACTCTTTTAGAAAACGTTGAAATTATTTTGAACACAATTCAAAAAACCTAAATTTAGTTAAGGCTAACCGTGCCTGTACGGTCATCTGTTATTAATGAACTTGTGACAGAATATATGACAAAACTACTTTTAATGTAACTCAACAATTTAATAGAATTAGTTGTGGAGTATTTACAATGATGTTTGAAGAGGCCAACAATGTGAAGCTCAGTATTGTATATATGGCTGCTGAAACATTATATCGTCGATGCATTAGCGCTAGACTTGTACAGCGCATGTGTGCTAACGGTGATAACAAAGATATGTGACGCATCTGACCAAAATTAGTCGGATGTCGCGTTATGTTATATTGAGAAAACCATCAAAACATCTCAAAAATTCAATTTTTATCATTATTTATTTTTTTGCATAATTGTTTACATAATTAACTTTTCTTTGCTATTCAAACTTAACTTTTAATAAAAAATAATTTTTTGATGGTTAATTTGGTGATTTTTGTGAGGCTATTGTCTTAAAATTTCTGTGATTACTCATTAAATTGGTCCACTTTCAGTAATAAACATGACTGCCTAGCGCAATAATAACCTTGAAATTTTGGTATGGTTAGAAAGCTGACCTTTTTAGCTATTCAATGGTGTACACGTGTTTCTTTGTCTCATTTGAAATTTGACCAATCAGAGCAATTTTTTTATTGTACCACTAGGACTTCCATTACAGCGGCAATGGTATTTGTACAATCAAACTCGTGAATATGTCAAGGATTCACTGCAAGATGTCGTTTGTCCGTTACCAAATTCTGGTGCTCCAATAATTCCTCGCGATGACAATTTTCTGTCGATGACTTCTGTCATCGACAGCGATACCGATGACTACGAAGTTTTGACAGAGGTACAAAGTTCAAGAGAACGTTCAAGAAAACGATCAAAACAAGACAGTGAACCTGGTAAAAAACAAAAAACTGTCAATGAGACGCGACCTAGAGGTCGAGGTCGGGGTCGTGGTGCACGAGGGCGTGGTTTAGACTTTTAACTGCTTTTTTTATTTTTGTTTTAAACTTTTAATGTTTGTTTTAACTCTTCACTTTTTACTCTGTTATGCTTTTAAACATGAAATTTTTTATAAACAATATTTAGGTATTTTTTTTGGTTTAAATATTGTCAATAGATTTAAAAATCTAAAAATTAAAAAATTGATAATAATTTAATTTTCTCGATGTACTAAAAGTGTTATAATTTAAAAAGTAATCAAGCTACAGTAATAATTTTTTCAAGACTTGTTGCAAATGTATCACAGTAGATGTGTGCCAAATTAGAACAAAATCCATGCATGGTTGCTAAGGAGTTTTCTATTTAATATGACATCAAACCTTTAAACGCGTTTTTTTCCGTTTTAAAATTTTAATATAGATGTTACATTTTTGCTCATAACTTTGGCTAGGGTCTAGCTAGAGCAATAATTTTTGCATCATTTTAAAGCAGAATATTATACCTTTTCAAATATGTATCACACTCAAAACTTAAAATTTTATACATGTGACTGGTTTTGGTCAGATGGGTCACATATATATAACATTTTGTTTTGTGTTTAACCCTATGGCGCTCGTTAAAATTGTTCAAAATGCAATCAATGCAATCGTTGATATCAAATTGCCGGCGCACCATGTCAGTTCTCTCACACTACAAACTCATGCAGTATATGCACAAATAAATAGTTATGTTACTGCTTTATGTCTTTTAATACAGTGTTTTTTTTTTAAATTTAAACAAGGAATAATCTTATTACTTGTGAACTTGGTATAATATTTATATTAGTTTGTTTATCCCAACTAAAATTTAAAACGATAATCATTTTTACCCTGGACAGCTTTGTCGGTTTTTGGGCCGGGCTAGGTTTTAGGTACAACCGTTTAATTTTGACTCTAAATATCTATTTGGAAATTGTGCGTTGTTATATCGTCTATTTGAAAGCTCAAATGTTGCCAATTTGTATGTAAAATAATTTGATTTAAAATAATTTTACTACGAACAAAAAATATATCTTTACCTTTTGTTTAGATAATGGTCGTAAAGTGTGTTGTTACTACTGTTTGTTAGCGGTGCGGAAAAGTTAGTGTCTGTGGAGAAGCTGCCATTTCCGAGTAATCTCGCAATAGTGCTAATTTCATGTTCTGTATAACTACTATTTCTAAAGGGAATATAAGAAAAATTGTTCATTTTGTTTTCAGCTTCATTAAACGATCTTAGTATTCCAATGTTTATGTGATGTTATGACGCTTAAGTTAAATGAATAGTTATCTGAGATTTAGCGTTTTAGTTTGTTCGCACCAATAACAACTAACGTTTTTTTAATATAGCACTTTATATTTATCTAATATATTTGTGTGCATTTATACACTATATATATTTTACTAATTTAAGTTATATATAAACTACATTAGTAAAAACACTTATCTAACTTTTATCTTCTATTGTTCGCCTCTAATTCTGTAATATTCACTGCTCTGTTTTTTAACATTAGCACTCGTGTTGGAGAATACACTAACATATAAATGTATAATATATATATATATTTATATATAAAAAATGTATATATGCATAAATATATTTAATATGTATATATATAAATATATTTTGTGCATATATATATATATATATATATATATATATATATATATATATATATATATATATATATATATATATATATATATATATATATATATATATATATATATATATATATATATATACGTAAATAGATAGAAGATTAGACATATAGAGAACAAATGGCTGATAGTGTATAAATCTTTTGTTCTATACAGAATTTCAAAGTAATACACACCGCAAATTTAAAGTTTCAGTGCGTTCCACTGCGTTCACTCATTAATTATTCATGAGAAATTCTTTGCAGCATGGAATGCAGCCAATATTTTTCGAACGTTCAGGGACATGATTTAATTAACGTTAATAATTATTTATTTTGTCGAACTTCCATATATCGTGCGGAGGAAGAGAAAGAGCACGAGTTATGAGCGTAAGTAGCTAATTTAATTTCTAATTATCAAAACTTTAATAAACCTTCAATTTGTGTTTATATAAGTTAACTTAATATAAGTTAACTTAACTTGGCATTATTATCTTTTGAGGAGTATTTAAGTATTTATGGCAGCTAAGTATTGTATTTCACACGTAAAATTCTTAAGTAACATTACCCATGATTGACAGTGTACAACGAAAGTAAGAAAAAACACTAACTATACTTGAAGTGTAATTAAACTCAGCGGGTATTCTGTATAAATATTTTTAAAAAAATCTGTGTTTGGTTGATCAACTGAAATGTGACTGCTAGAAAAAAAGTTTATAACAACAATATATTTTATAGATTTAAACATTTTAAAAGAAATGTGCTTTTTTTGGAAGTAAAAAAAAAGTTAAAAAAAAGAAAAGGTAATTACCAGGATTTTTTTTCTTTAGTCTAAAATTTACTATTCTCTGTTTTATCTTAGTTTAGGTAACATGATTGTACTGTTGCCTTTTTTATTTATCTGTATGGTTGCTGGACAAGGTTCCCAATGGATAGACTCATTTCAAAAAACTATTTGCCACGATCGGTGGTCTCAAATGGACTGGCAGTCAATTATAAGACCTTGCAGACACAACAATATTTTTGGTAAAAATGTTTTAGACGAAAAACAAAGAACTAGTCCTAAATGGAGTCATACTCTCGGTAAGTAAAGTTGCATAATAGTAAATGTTAAAACAATTATGAAATAGCAATAATAATAAAAGTAATAAAACTAATGATACATAAAACAATCTTGAAAAATAAGAACAAAAATAAGTTTGGTTATATGTTCGTTGCCATAGTTTTTTGCATATTGCTGCAATAAAATCTTTTATTGTTGTAATCATTAAATGTCAATTAAAAATCTAACCTAATATATTTTTTTACAGTATAAATTTGTATGATAGGATTACATTTTCAAAAAACGGGCGAGTTTAGTAAAATTGCTATCCAAAGTCGTACAGCAGAAGGTCGTAATAAAGTTATCGGCGGAGACACTTGGAGAGTATTTATAAGGGGTGCAGACCAACTAACACCGTTTGTATCAGACATGAACAATGGTGTTTATGAAACAAAATTTATTGCTCTACAACCCGGCTTCTATAAAGCAGAAATAGCTCTTGAGTCGTCTCTTTGTGAAGCATTAAAAGACCCTCCTCAAGATTGGCTTAAAAGAGGTCTGAAAAGTATATGCATCTCAATTTTTTGTTAAAATGTTTTTTTTTCTCTTAGTTTCAAACTTTCTTTATTCAATTGTTTACTTAATTAGAGAACTAATTTTATAAATTATACTTGCGGATTATATAGACGCAAAAACAATTTTGATGGACGAAAAAAACGAAAAATTGATTTGGGAGCCCATACGAGGGGGAAACATATCGTTCAAAATAGAGGGAGCTCCAGAAAGCGCTTTCATTGGTAAAACTTGAAGGTTTTTTTTCAATCAAATACCATGTAAAACAACAACACTTTTGTTTTACGTTGTTTTTGTACTTTTAATCTAGAAAATTTTGAAAACCCTTATTATAAATCAACTACTCATAGATATGTTGGTTTAGATCTCAAAAACAATTTCAGACGATGGAAAAATTCATGCGGCTCACAGTATAATTGTGACTTACTCTGGAATGGATTTGGTCGATGGGTTAATTCAACTTGGATCCCTTATATTGATGGTAAGTTCTTTTATTATAATTTACCATACATTACCATACATATTACCATAATGGATATATATTTTATAAAGTTACAGCATAAATTATTTGAGCAATTTAATATATTTAAGAATGCGGTTAACTCACTTACGATAACAATACAATATATAAATATATATATATATATATATATATATATATATATATATATATATATATTTATATATATATATATATATATATATATATATATATATATATATATATATATATATATATATATATATATATATAAATATATATATATATATATCTTTACGTTAAATATACTCAGATATAAACATTAATGTTCTGGACAAACTTTTCCATAATATTTTACATAAAATATTTTTGGGTATTAATAATAACAATAATAATAAAAAATAAAAAAATGAAAATAGGAAGAAAAAAAATTCAAAAGTTTATAGTCGATTGAAAAAATAACTTCCTTTTAAAAAAGTTAAGATTTCATTTACAAAAAAATTAAACTATTCAAGAAAATTTGGTTGGTGATGGTGGATAAGAATTGCCTAAAATTACTTTTCAAAAATAGTTGCATCAAGAAATCATCATTTCGAAAACCGTATTTGTTTTTTGTTTAATATAAATTATAAAAAAAGAAATGGAGAAAACTTCTCTTTACATTAGTACATAAAACAAAAACATTACATGAATTAAATAGATAAATGTTTAATACTTTTATTTTCTCCTCATCGCTTTGCATGAGTCAACCACATGAATAACAAAATAAACGAGTGAAATAAACGAAAACGTAAAAATAAACGAGTGGTTTACAAGTAATAGGCATTCGTTAAATGTAGAAAAAACTAAATTTATTTAAATTTCTAAACCTAGTTAAGGTGATAATGTTCCTCTAAAATTACCTAATCTTTTAATCAATAAAACATTTATTAAAAGGGAACCAATCATTAACTTTTTAGGAGTAATACTAGATGAAAATTTGTCATGGAAACCACATATAAAGTACATAGAAAATAAAATCTCAATAAATATTTCCATATTATATAAAACTAAACCATATCTTAACACTGCTTCCTTGAATAAAATATACTTTTCATTTATTCATAGTTTTATCTCTTACCGTAATATTGTATGGGGTAGTACTAATTATAGTAAATTAAAAAAACTTTATAGTAAGCAAAAACACGCATGCAGGATTGTATTTGGTGCACATAGAACTTTTCATTGCGAACCTGTATTAAGGAAGCTTGGTGCCCTTAGTATCTATAAACTTAATATACACCAAGTTCTACAATTCATGTTTAAAATAAATTCATGTTTAACATGGGCTTTCTCCTATTGTATTTCATTCTTACTTTAGTGAATTCTAGCACAAGTATCTTACTAAATTTTTAATTAACAACTTTATTGTACCAAAAACTAATTTAAACTAAGTTTTTACCAAATCCAATACCGTGGACCGTTTCTATGAAAACACTTTTCAAAATTTATTTAAAAAAAAACAAATATTCAAATCATCTATTTGGAACAATTCAGGAAAGAATCTAAGATTCTCTTACTACAAAATGACTTTGATTTAAAATATCTCTTTTTAAAATAAATACATAAATAATATAAATTATCTAAAAAAGTAGTTATTGACACTACTTCTCTTTTGTTGCAGTTTTATTTTGATTTAATTTTATTTTGTTAAAAAATTTTAATACTTTTTTGTTGTTGTTAATCTTTGATATATTGCATTATATTTCAAGACTAATATTTATGTTATATTAATATTTATATTGTAACTAACATGTGTAAAATTCTTATTATGTACTTAGCTACTTTTCTTTTTTGTATATAAACTGACGATTTTTTCAATGAAAATGGGGCTCGATGATAAGACAGTTTATGTCTTCTGCTTGCTCCAGCTCTCTTATTTATTAACACGATATATTTCATTGTAAATTTTAATATACGGCGAATAATAATAATTAAAAAAATAAATAAATAAACGTGCTTAATGTTTCTGCCAACAACAACGAAGTTTGGGTTAAATCTTTTTTGTTATGCTCGCGCAATATTCGCAAAGTTAACACGAATAAAAAAATCACTGTACATGTTTTAATACTTGGCATGGTTTCTCGAACATTTAGAAGAGTCTCTTTTCTTCGTGCCGTTAAGGCAATAAGAATTTGAGATTTGAGAGCAAAGAGAGACTCGTAACATTAAGACGTTATTTATTAACACATTGCTTATTTTCATTATCATCACATTCCATTATTGCTTCACAGATCTGCTTGTGAGGTTTGGTTCTGTATA
This sequence comes from Hydra vulgaris, assembly GCF_038396675.1. Classification (NCBI taxonomy): domain Eukaryota; kingdom Metazoa; phylum Cnidaria; class Hydrozoa; order Anthoathecata; family Hydridae; genus Hydra; species Hydra vulgaris. Next base: position 20,973,146 of record NC_088928.1, on the reverse strand, counting down.
TATACTTCTGCTTTCAATAGTTCGCGTAATTGACAGTGTTGCCTTGTTGTAATCGACAGTGTCACCTTGTTGTGGCTGATGTAAACCAGCACAACCATTTTCAGCTATTTTACCATTACTCATACAATGTAAATGCTGACTTAACAGAAGATGTATTTTGGATTAAAGCATATTTTAAATAATTGTCTTAGATATCTTCAAATCTGCAGCAATCATTCGTTTAAACTGTTTTCGATTAAATTATGTATATAGCATACAAGATATTTTCTTATTTGTTGAAAACTACGCAATCACTCAAGCAGCGCGTGATTGTTTAGTGTGTTTCCAGGTCGTGTGTGTTTTTGTGTTTATGTGTAAGTATTAGTTAACAAATAACAAATATTTTTTCAACTTTCAATCATTTTTTAGACACCGAAAACTTTATTGATACCGATGATGAAACAGAAGCTTGCTATAAACATAAGGAAGGAGTTCTTAAAATTACAGGTGATGATCTTACGCAAAGGTTAAACAAATATATAGAAAAAAGTGATCTCTGCAGTGATATTTTTACCAAATGCATTGGGTGAGTGTTTTTCTAAACAATAAATCCCGTTTTTTCATTAAAACATTAGCTTAGCAACTTACCAAAGCTCTTTTTTTTGTGTTTGTTTTAACTTTTTTTTTACTTTTAATTTCGCCTTTTAATAAATATTAGAATCCCCATAAATTTGCAACTATGTTAATAGCAGAAGCAAAAAGAACCCAGCCGGCATTTAGCCCTAAAAAGACGTCTTATGGATGTTCAAAAGAAGTTCTGAATGTCTTTTGAACGTTCAAAAGACGTCTTTTTAGGGCCAAATGCCGGCTGGGAAGCCATTTGTCTTCTTCTTGTTCCGGGCATTTTTGTCATTTTTGATTAATGATAATTTTTATTGTCATTAATCTTTTTTAATTTTTTTTATTAACAAGGTATTATAATTTACTAGGCAATTTAAAATAACGACATACTTTTTTAGCTTTTATTCGAGTTATAAACATTATATAACTTTTATTATAATTATCTATTTTAAAAAGAAACACTTATAACAAAATATAGTAAGCAGTTATTCTGTGTAATAAGCAATTTTAATAATAATTATATTTAATACATTATTATTTCAAGAAATTTCTACAAAAATGGTCCGCAATTCTAAATTGAATAAGAACTCAGTTTTGGATGAGAATTTTGTACAATAAAGCAGTTTATTGTACAAAATCTTCTAGCACATTTATGTGTATTTCTTTAAAATAAGTTACAAAGATTTAGGGGGGCAGTTCATATTTCTAATCTAATAACTTCTATATGATATATACACCCATATATACACAGCAATACACCCATATATACACAGCAAACATTGTTTTAGTGGATTTGTAGTGGACCTATATTGGCATTTTTTAGTGGTTCATTGGAGTTTTGCTCATCGGTAACTAGTGAACCTACAGTGGCAGCTACTATAAATGGTAAGCCGATAATTTTCCGACATGTTTATAGTGGCTAGTCATCGGCCAGCCACTTTTAGCGGCTGTTACTAATGGTCCGCAAAAGAATCGATGAGCAAAACTAGTGGTCCGCTCAAAAAGTCTGTATAGGTCCACTGAAATTCCGCTATAGAATATTTTCTCGGATGTAAATTAATAAAAATAACATTTTAATAAGCTTTGCACATTGATCATTTTCTAAATTCAGAGTAACAATTCAATTCCTTTTTTGTGTATATATAAATAGTGTGAGTATAATGCAGAGTTTGAGGTTACTCCACTGACCCATACTAGAAAATTGTTTTTTATGTCATAGCAGTTACACAAAATACTACCAATGTTTTTATATATTTTTCATATATTGGTATTACGAGAGTGTCACTTTTTTAAAAAAATTCCTTGCTAATACTTTCTATAATTTTTATTTTATTTTAAACAGTAATGAGAAAGGAGAACAGCCTGAAAGTTCTACATTAAAGGAAACGAAACAGATATCTATCAAAACTTATCTGCAAGCATTAAAAGAACTTCTTAAAAAGGATTATATGAATGAAGAAAGTGGTTTACTTATTAATTACGGTAACCCTTTCGCTCAGAATATCGGATTTAAACAGTACCGCTCATTCATTGACCGAACCGTTAAAATTCTTAAAGCTAAATATAAAGGTAAAGCAATATGGAGAACAATGGCTTCAAAATGGAGAGATTCTTTGGCGCCAGAGGACCATTTTAAAAACCATCAGGTGCTATTTTTTTAAATTTTACTTAAATAAAAACTCAAATAAAACACCAAAGCGACCTTTTTTTCAGAAAGCAATTTTTTATCAAAGTTTTTTTTTTTAGCGCATAAAGTTGTTCAACGCTTACGCTACTTCTGTTATGTGCAATGCTGGGATTCCAGTACTTGATGTGTTTCAAATGACGGAGTCAGCTCCTTCAGAAGACGCAGTCATCAAAAGCATTAAAAGCATTCTGACAAAATATTTCAAACAGCATCCATTGCGGGAATGCATTAAAAAAACTCAAAAAATTAAAAAGATAAACAATCTAATAACACCTGATACTGAGAATAACTTTAAAACTTTGCTTGAAAAAGCATCAAGCTCTGATAGTTCCGTAAACTCAATCAACAATGCCACAGTTTCTTCTTTATTTACTATATTGTAAAATATTTTTTTTTTACATTTTGTATTTAGTCTGTTATAATGTAGCTTGAAATGCTTTTATAGGGCATTTTATCGTACATACCTTTCATACCTTTAATATGTGTATCATTTGATAGTATGCAGAACATACACGTTTTGGAAACACTTCGTTTAGAAAACAAGATTTTTATAATTGTAAAATATATTATTATATTTTTATTTCATTTTTCCTTTTCTTTGCTTTGTTATTTTTTTAAATCTATTGTTTGTTCTAACCGGAACAGGTTATATATATTAATAATATAAATTTAATTTAGTTATAATTTTAAAACAAATACTTAGTAAAGCCCGGAATTTTTTTTTTTGTGTGTACGAAAATAATTTCATTTAAATGAAATTATTTTCGTACACAAATTTCGATCACAAATTTGTGATCGATAAGTTAAAAGGGTATAGAATAAATATAACAACAAAACTTTTGTACGTGTGTGTGTCAGTGCGTGCGTGAGTGTGCGCGCGCATGTGTGATAGCATAAAATTATAAGAAACAATAAAGTGTTTAAAATACGCATAAAACACCCCAGGCTGTAAAATCATGAAATGAAACTGATCAATTAGTGAACAGTTGAAATAATATTATTTGTATAAAACGAAATGCTTTGCAAATGCTACATTAAATCCATTTACTTAATTTTTTGTTGTTCAAGTTTCCACTTTAATTTTTATTTTATTTAGGTTTTTGTTTATACAATTGTATACAATTTATAAAAAAAAAACGTTTCTAAAAAGTTTTAATAAATGGTTTAAAAAATTTTAATAAATAGAAGCTTACATAAAAAAAAGTTACTTTGTCACGTTGTCAGAGTTCTTCATATTTTATGGACCTGCACGTCCTTTAGAACATGTATCACTGTTCTAATAAATTTTAATCTAATCTAATCTAATAATATTTTCAAATGATATACCATAAACTTTAAAAGTTACAGACGTTTTAAACTTTTAAAAGTTACAGACGTTTTAAACTTTAAAAGAACTTTTAAAGTTTAAAAGTTACAGATGTAAATTACAGAACTAAATTTTTAAAAATGGCCAAAGTTACCCCGCTGGCCAAAGTAACCCCGGTTTACGGTATATGTCTGAACTAGTTTATTGATTTACTTTATTGATATGATAACAAAGTTCAACTAATGTAAAATGATTAACATGAAAGATTATGGACCAACTATGCTAACCAATCCATTAACGAAGAATAAACTATTGTATGAGAAAAATGCGGGAATTAGTTTACACAACGGTCTGCATAATAGTTTTAAGACCATAGCGCTCTTAAGTGCATCTAAAGCTACTTGTTAACTTAACGACTAATAACTTATATTCATAACGAAGATGAGTTTAGCTTCGGGAATCGCTCAAAGAAATAAGCGTATAAAAACGGCAATATATATGAAATAAGTAAACAAACAAGAAGTTTACCTGAATCGTTGAAATATCTGTTTTTTTTCCTCTTTTTAATTTTAGACAATGTTTTTGGTTCAAAAGTTCTTTTTTTTTCACATTTTTTTAAAATTCAAACCAATAATATTTTACTTGGATTTACTATTTTTGCGGTTACTACCACTACTATTACCTCTTTACCTCCGGGCCCCAGTGCTACAGTACCGCCACCCCCCTCCTTTTTGGGGGCCATGGCTGTTTATTTAGGTATTTTTTTATATTCAAATCAGCGTTTAAGGTTTTATAAGTGGTAAGTTTTATGGTGTACTTTTAAAAACACAAGAGTAGATTGCTTGCCATTTTTTTACACTTTTTTTTTTTAACTTTTTATTTTTTTACAACATACCTTTGTATATATCTCAATAAATCAATGTTTACAAAACACTAGTTCATATATATGTAAAAAATTCCACAAAAAATATATAAATAAATGCTACTGTACCACACTTATTTACAAATCATAAAAAAAGCTAATAATGGCGTTTTTAAAAAATCGTAGTTTATAAAATTGCTAGCTATTAAAATGGTTATGAAGATATATAATCTAGATGAAATAATAATAGTATATAATCTATATAAAAAGATATAATAATAGAAAATTTAATAGTATTGTTAAGCATTGTTTCTGCAAAACTCATCGTTGGAAAGAATAACTTGTAGAAGACTAAAGAGTCATATCATCGAGTACCTTAATTTAATGGTTTATACGGTCATCATTGTTAAATAATAGCGAGTGGTACGCATAAATGTTTAATACATATCAATAATACAGTTTGAATTGAGTATGAGGTATTTTGATTTTTTTAAAAAAATGATAAGATTAGTTATTGTTTTGAGTTTTATAATTTTTTTTGTGTTTGTATAACATAATAAAATCCTTTACAACAAGTAAAATCCGTAAACTTTTATTATCTAGGCTTTGATAAATTCAAAGTCTAGATAATATAAATAAATTAAAATACAAACAAAGGTATCTAAAAAAAATTCCTAATGATCTTATCGCCAGCATGATCTTATCGCCAGAATGATCTTATCGCCAAAACCTTTTTTCAAGCACAACATGTATTACAATACCAGAAAGAAATAATACTTATAATATAAATATACACATTGTATCAAAAAGTTTCATTACATTTTGTATAACTACGTAATCAAAAGTATTCAAAAATATTTTCAACTGAGAGAATGAAGTTTTTTAATTCATTTTTGAAGACTGGAAAAGTAATCGATAAATCAAAATTTGGTATCTTATTTCTATTCCAGTTCTATTCCAGAGATATGGTGCACAATATGAAATACAAAATTGATTTAATCTTGTTTTACAAAATGGTTCATTTAGAAAATTATTATTTCCTAACGTGTATTTGTTTATTGGTTTCAAAAAATAAAAAATTCTTTAAAAACTAAAGCGCATAAATCTTTTTTTCACAAATAAATGAAGCATAAATCATTAAATACATTTAATTTGTATACATTGAGTGTTCTCGTTTCCATAAAAATATTATAGTTTGCGAGAATCGATCTGAGAAAATTGATAAAACGCATAGCGTGTTTCTGGGTAAAGAGATTTTAACCTACTACCCCTGTACTACCCCAGACAATAATTGTATAATTAATATACCTGTAAATAAATGAGCAATAAAGTTATGTTAAACTTTTTTTATTTAAATATATTCTAACCTTGTATAAGATTCCAATACTTTTAGACACTTTAGTGCCTATGTAATTAATATGTTGCTTCCATGTGATGTTCTCGTGAAAAAAAACACTTGAAAATTTTGTTACCAAATCTCTTTTTATTTCAACTTTTTAATGTACCATGTTTTTATATTGTCACCAGTTGCATTTTTTATTATTTATTTATTTTTTTAAATAAATTTTTGTACTGATTATTTTTAAAGAATTTGATTAAAGATTTTATTTTTTGCCGAAGATTATTTTTATGTCACTAGTGATCCATGGACACTGAAAAATTGTGCTTTTACTTGCTTTTCTGTAATTGGGAAGTTATTTTAAAGAACTTATTATAAGCCGATTTGGTGTGTTCAAGGTTACATTTTTGTTACATTTTTTCCGACCTCCCTGCCGGTAGTGTGTCTTTAAATTGTTGGATAGTAAATTTATTAACTATTTTTTTATAGATTTTGATTTTAGATTTATTAGTTTTTGAATCTTGGAGAAGTGAAAAGTATATAGGTAAGTGATCAAATATACCTGCCTTGATTATTCCTGCTTTTAGCGATGAATTGTCAAATGAATTAGTCAATATATTGTCTATTGCACTTGATAACTATTGAACTTAAAAGCATTTGAATTAAATTTGTGATATTAAGAAAGTATTTTTGTATATATTTAAGGAAGGGGGAAGATCGTTGAAAGCATACAGGTGCGTATGCACCTGTATGGATCCTAAACCAGTGGTTTTACAGCCTACGTACTTTGTGGATGTCCCTAAGTACTTTTCTTATCAAAGCATGGCTGCGTTTAATAATCTAATTACGACTAATATGGAAGACCCCTAATTATTTTCAAACAGTGAATTAAATAAATTAATAATAATTTTAAAAAAAAGTGAAATTGGACGAGACTAATTTTTGTAATGTTACCACCATTTAATATTGGTATAACTTTCTTTTTTGCTTTTGATGTGCTTTTTTTATTTGAATGTTATTCATTTATTATTAAAACGTTATTAATAATGCATTGTTGATGTTTTTTTAACATTGATGTCGTTTTTCTTTGCTGCATTTTTATTTGTGAGTATTACCTTCTTATAGATTTCTTTTTACTTGCTATTTTTTAAATACAACAGCAATTTGAGGAGCCATTTTCAGCGAAGAAAATTCAAATCTTACAACTACTAAAGTTTCGTATAATTTTTAAGCACCCTGATTAATTTACTTCATTCTTTTTCAAACAACATGCTATGTTATATATAGAAATACAACAACATGCTGTGTGATATTCTGTGTTTTTAAACAGCATGCTGTATAATATATAGAAATGCAACAACATACTGTGTGATATTTTAAACAGCATGCTGTATGATATATAGAAATGCTACAACATACTGTGTGATATTTTAAACAGCATGCTGTATGATATACAAAAATAAATAAATAAATATATATAAATATTTTTTTAAATCTAAGGGAGTACAAACATCCCCCTCCCCCATTGCCCCCACCTTCCCTATGGATCCGTCCCTGCATGTCAGTACTATTTGCTGACAAAGTATTAGCAATTTCAATGTTGTCAACCGGTGCGGCCCGCATCTTTTGCACCCCATAGGACGCCACTGACTAGACTATAGGTAGAGCTTTATTTAATCTTTTTAAAAAAAGACTTCTATGAGTGCAAAATGTTAAATAATGCTTGCAACAAATTAATCACTTATCAACAAGCCCAGATAAAGGGTTTTGGGGGTCGGGTGCAAAATTTATTTGGGGACCCCATTCCTAAAACCATATTTTTAAAAATGAATGCAGCAAAACACAATTACTTTTTTACTCATAAAGAAATTTTTCTTGCTTTCAGTTTGGAAAAGTCAATTACGATACCTTAAAAATTTATATTTTGTAACAGAGTTTTATCAATTGTCATTAAATAAAGACAATTTAAACGACTGTTTAACATTAAGGAACGGAAATTATTTTTAACTCTTGCCATATTCAAAAATGCTCGCCCTGCCCTATAATTGGTAATGGAAAGGGTGAGAAAAATCCGATATGCAATGTCAGCATTTGGAAAAACTGATTTTAACTTTTTTGTACGAATTGCTTTTAAACGTTCTAGTGCTGATATTCTCATTTGCCATAAACATGGAAAATTGGACAGTTTCATCATGGAGTTGTGTACCTAAGTCTGAAAAAATAAATAATACACAAGGATTTAGCAGCAGCAACAATGACAGGAACATTCATGCTTGGAAAACTAGTTTGAAAACCAAACTTTTTCTCAGCAGACTCGTAAGCAGAAAGCCTTTGTTTTAAGCAAATTTTAAACTTGTCTCTAATAGGGAACAAGTGTTTATTTCTAAATTTGTGACCGCCACTTCAGACCATTTCATTCACTGTATATATACTCATTAATTCCTACTTTGCACACCTTTCACTGTATATATACTCATTAACTCCTACTTTGCACATCTTCTTTTTTGTACTTTCATGCTTGTACTGCTTAGGTATAATGTTTGAGAACCTTCCAGCGCATTCCTGAATGTCATGAAAATCTTCACAAACTAATGTCACACATTTCAAATTAGATTGAAGCAATTGCACACCAAGAGCTAAATCTGCACTTTTATTTTAAATTTTGATACCAGTATCACCAAATTGTAACATGACTCTGCGCCAAAGCTTTTTATAAAAGTAACATCCAAAGCTTCTTCATAAAAGCAACATCCAATGCTTCTTCATCTAAAGTTTTTATTTTCATTAAAAGTGGAGTAACTGTAATTTGTGGAACTTTAATAGAAATAGCTCTTGCTGACCATCTTATCCGACTTAACTTTTGATAGTAATTTTCCTACCCTTTCTGCACCACTTGCAAGACCAGAACAAGTTATCTGCCATTGAAGAAACCCAAAAAAATCCAATTGCAATTGTCTCACAGCTGTCAACAGCATTTATACCAACTAAATTTAAAGAACGGATTTGGATTTTTATATTACAGTTGTGCTTGCAGTTGATACATTGTCATATGACCTACAACAACCATTGTTAATGTTTAAGCCAAACTCTTTCAATCTTTTCTTGATTGCATCTGTCAAAGCCTTCCCATTAGGTCCACAAGAAGACTCAAACCCAATAAATTTTTTTTCACAATATCTTCCTTGCTTACACATCGAATGATTATTGAAAAGGAATCAAAGTGTGCAGTTTCAGGTAATAGAGGCAACAAAGTAAAACAGTAAAAAGTATTAAATTTGGGACGCTTTGCTATCAATGGATTGCAGAACATTTTTTGTTATTAAGAAGACAATTTACTCAAAAATTGTCAATGAAATGTATGAAAAAAATTTTCTGCCCTAACTTTCTCAGTTTTCTAAATGTTTAGCAAGGAATAGGTCAAATTTTGAAAGAACTCCAAGCCTCCGAAAAATTATCGATTACTGAAGGCGTCTATTTCTTCTGAGTCATCTCTAAGAGTTAGACTTCGACTGCACAAAAATTGTAAAATGTGACCAGTTATCGAATACAGTTCTCTAGTTGTCATCTGAATCTTAAAAAGGCAGCAGAAGAAACAAAATATTTTTCTAGTTGATTGTGAATAAATAAACTCTTTCAAACTTCACTATTTTTTAACTTGAAAGAAAAATAGTTTTTTGTACTTTTAGAAATCTTTGTCTGCAACATTTTGGTCCGGAATTTCTTTTTTTAGAAATTCTGTAGTATTTGCGCTTCTTTCAAATCTTTTCACTATCCTGTGTCTGATAAACATATTGAAAAACTGAGCTAAAGCAAAAAAATAACTGTGCCGTTACGTTAACTGTTTGTTTTCAGTAATTTTATCAATCAAAAAAAAATACATATATATATATGTATATTACATTAAAAAGTTAAAAGTAAAAATATACATATGAAGAAAACAAACTGGAAGCCATAAAGCTAATTACAAAAACAGATTATAGACATAATCTTTTATATCTGAAACATAAAGCCAATTGCAAAAACAGATTAACATGCAAACCTTCTTATCCCGCTCAGTCAAAGGTGCCGAAATTAATCTGGCATTGCTTACCAACTGGCTCTCTAATCAAACAGCTTTCTAATCAACTGGCATTTATAATTCATCGCAAATACTTGAATATGCTTTCTGCTTAAATATAGAAGCAGGCCCACTTTCCTCCTATAGCATTTTGTAAAGTGTGAACTAAAGCAAAAGTGTGAAGTTTATTTACTAAAAAAAATTAACAACTTTGGCCTAATTATTTATATATTACTAGATATACTAAAATTCTACAAAAAAAAAAAAAAATTGATGTCAAATTTAAAAAGTCACAACTGATTAACAATAACCACATGCCACAGAGTTGACCTCATGGCAACATTTGAAACAGATAAATTGTTAGATAATACCTAGGAATTAAAAGGTTTGTTGAAACTCAGTGGCGGATCCAGCACTTTTTGATCTTTGAGATAACTAACTTCCAGACATGGAGTTAACTCCAAACATTTATATGTTTATACTTATGTCAAATAATGAGGGTTTGCAAAAAATTGCGATGATTGGAGGCTGGGAACAAAAAAGCCCCAAAATTTTTGCAACACCTGCCCCAAACGTGAGAGCAACAAGTTGATAAAATATTTTTTGTACTTTTCTCAATTAGACTTATATTCATCAATAAATTTTAAGTTTTATAGAATTGTTTCTTAGCGTTCAAAAATTATGACCATGTAAAGTTTAAACCCCCCTCAATTTGAAGGGGTTGTAATTTTTATATGGTCATAACTTTTGAACGCTAAGAGATAATACTATGAAACTTAAAGATTATCGATTACTAATTACTAGTTAAACTAGTAATTTATCTTGCAATAAGAATGAACAACGCGTAAAAATAGTTTTGGTAGCTAATGAAAATAGCAATTCTATTTTATTAAATTCTATTTGTAGTTTTGAATATTTTTATAACTCAAATTTTTTAATAAGATTTTAATCGTCTTATCTGAATTTTTATAATTCTTTAGTTAAAGTTTTTAAACTTTGTTATTACTTGTGTTAAAAAGATTCTCTGGATGGTCAAAATGTTACAAGCGGTTTTTTCAAACACTGTTTTTATAAAAACTGCAAAATAACAAGCTAATCTTAAAATTTATGTTCTTCATGTGTGTGGAAGGTGTCCTCCTTTCCTTCGATTCTCCTTAGATCTCAATTTGATGACCGATAAAAAACTATTTATTTGTTTGTTCATTTTTTTTAACTTATATTGTATAAAAATCAATTAGTTTTGAGATTATTTCTGGAAAATAAATTTTTTCCCATTTTTTTTACCAATGTCACATATTTACATTTAAAAATTTGAATAAATAAATATTAACTTTATTTTGACACGCATAAGTAAGCGTCGGTGGTGTAACGGTTAGCATTGTTGCCTTCCAAGCAATAGATCCGGGTTCGATTCCCGGCTGACGCAAGCTTTTATCTTATTTTATTTTTAACATTAAAATACCTATTATACTTTTAAACAAACAAAAATCTTTTTCTTCCCTTATGTGAGCGTAAATGTGTTAATCAAATACTTTTTTACTATCTTATACTAAATTTAAATTAAGCAACAGGTTTTCTCGTGTTCGAAAGATATCATCGCGTAAAACTAAAGTCGCTTTTTATTAAAGAGAGGAAGTTTTTTTGTTTTTTTTCTTTCTATTTTCTTTCTATTTCTTTTTATTTTGTTTCTTTATTTAAGAGAGACTGATTTAATCTTATCAATTCAAATTATGTTTATAAACATAGTTCAAAATGACAAGTCAGTGCATTTAGACAGGAATAGGTTTTAAGAACATTAAAACCGGAGCATTAAAGGCAGGGGGGTGCAGAACGTGAGTCACCCGAGCAAATTGCTCGGGGCCCCGGACCCTATTGGGGCCCCCAACAGCGGCAATAACATTCCAGGTTTTTTTTTCCTTCTCTTTTTCCCCATCAAGAGCTTTAACTTACATAAAAAATAAAAATAGCTCATTAAGTTTAATGAAAATTGCCTCAAAAATGAGCTTGAGATCTTATAATTTTTTTAAAAATAAATTTAGCGTTGCGTAATTTATAGAAGATCCCTGCGGAAGAGCTTTTGTTTAAATCTTTTCTACATGCTTATCTTGAATTTAGCGGGAAAAGTTATAATGTGTTTAAATCTTATTTTAAAAATGGGGTATTTGGATTAGTTTTTTTACTGGCGATTTGCTTGATTGTACAATTTAATTTATAGATTAATAAAAATAAATTTAATTTTTTCATTTTTGTGATTAATTATATATATAAACTTTGTATTAATTATTTAATCGTGTATATATATATATATATATATATATATATATATATATATATATATATATATATATATATATATATATATATATATATATATATATATATGTATATATATATATATATATATATATATATATATATATATATATATTTATATATATACAGGGCCGTACCAAGGGCGGGGCCGGCCGGGCCGCGGCCTGAGGCGCCAAAATTTGGAGGGCGCAAATTTTAATAAATTAAAAAAACAATAATCAGTTTATGAAACAAATTTTCACGGCGTTGCTGCTGTTGATAAGAAAATTAATTAAAATTCCACCTCTTGACACAAACTCCTAAATATTAAAGCTCATTTACTGAACAAAAGAGCGTCCTTTAACACTAACATACCTTTGATAACTTTTGAACATTATGATTCTATTATGAATCGAACCAAAAAATTATCTGGTGCTGAATTTAAGAAGAAAAGAAAACAGCGCCAAGAAAGTGACGAGAAATTACAAAACTGTTTCAAAAAGTGGTTGGTAACAAATTCAGTGGAAAAACAAATTATTTCAGAGGATATTTGTATTGAAGTTAATGACAATTCAACAGATCCTATAATTGACTTAATTCAGATCATCATTTGGAATTAATTGAAGAGGAGATTTTCATCAGCCAAAGTTAAGAAGAATTTTGCACAACTGATTCAGAACCAACAAGGCAAAATGGAAATGCCCAGCTTTCAGGCCCAGTTGAAATGGACGAGAATGAACTTCATTCAGAAATCTCAGAAATTCCAGTGGCCTCGGAAGAAAATTTTCAACACAGGGATCCAACAACATAGCCTAAAATAACGGACAAAACAAGATGCTTTTTGATTGAGTATGGGCCAGAGCAAGACAGAAGAGAATTTTGAACACGCTGTGTAATTTTGAAAACAGAATGCGACTCTTCAGCTCAAAATGGTATGAAAAAATTTATTACAATGGTGAAAAATTTGTTCGCACTTGGCTGCAGTACAGCAACAAAAAAGATTCTTTATTTTGTTTTTGCTGTTTGTTATTTTCAACAACAAAAACCAACAATTTCTCAGAAATTTACAAAGGGTTTTGTGACTGGAAAAAACTAAACCCAAGAATTCCATGAAAACATCAATGAACACCAAAGATGCTATTCTGATTGGAAAACTCTTGAAAAAAACCTCAAGAAAGGAAAGACCCTGGATTCTGATCTACAGAGAGTTATCAGTGGAGAGATGAAAAAGTGGAGAGACATCTTGAAAGTGATTGTTGATGCAATTTTGTTCTGTGCCAAGAACAATCTTGCCCTTCGGGGAACAACAGAAGACATCGGTCAACAAAACAGTGGCATTTTTCCGAGCTTAATTGAGTTGATTAGCCATTATTATCCATTAGTGGCTAAACACATTGTGTCCGTTAAAGCAAAAAAAAACCACAACATCCTACTTTTCTCCTTGAATTCAAAATGAGCTGATTGAGTTACTTGGGCAGAAAGTCAGGAACGAAATTTTGTCAAACATCAAAGAAGCTAAATACTACTCTATTCTGTTTGACTGCACTCCAGATGCCTCCCACAAAGAGCAGATGACTCAAATCATCAGGTATGTCTACATCAGTGATGAAACCTGCACAATTAAGGAAAGCTTTGTGGACTTTATTGAATCTCACTAAAAGTTTGGAAAAGGTCTTGCAACAGAGACAACTGAAAAATTGGAGAAGGATGGTCTAATCATTTCCGATTGCCGGGGCAAAAGCTATGACAATGGAGCCAATATGTCTGGAAAATACAATAGCGTCAAAGTTCGCATCCATTCTCTTAATGAATCAGCAAGATTTTTTCCATGCGCAGCTCACACTTTAAATCTTGTTGGTGTTCATACTGCTGAGGTTTCCCCACTCATGATTACGTTTTTTGGAACGGTTCAAGCCATCTTTAACTTTTTTTCAAGCTTCACGTCAAGATGGAAAAAACTGATGAAAAAGTTGGCCATCTCATTAAAGGGAAACAGTGACACAAGATGGTCTGCCAAAAAAGAAGCAATCACACCATTGCACAGACAAATCAAAGACGTTCTTCAAGTTTTGGAATCCATTATCCACAATCCCATGACAAATGCTGTCACAGTTAGCAGTGCAAAAGAACTTCTCATTCAAATTGATTTCAGTTTTTTGTGTTTTTTGGATTTCTGGTGTCAAATTCTTTCTCTAATTGACCGGGAAAACAAACTGCTTCAGTCAAAAGCCATTTCAATTGACATTTTCACAAAAAAAAATGAAAGGATTGAAGGCTTCCATTTAGAATCTTCGAGATGTTGAGGTGGACAACATTATCAAAGATGCCACAGAAAAAGCTAACCAGAGTGGAATTGATGGTTGCTTTCCAATCAAGAGGAAATGCAAAGTGAAGCGGATGGCACTTTATGAAGCTGAAGATGACTCTCACCTTCTCACAGCAAAAACAGAATTCGGATCTCAGTGCAACCTTGTGTTTGACAGCATTGTTACACAAATTGAGTGGCAGTTTGAGGCTATGTCTGCTGTATCCTCTGATTTTGACTTCCTCAGTGGGCATTCACTCTCTAAAAGTTCAGTGGATGAACTCAAGAAAAAAGCTGCAAATTTATCTCAAATTTACAAGGCAGATTTAGATTCTCCGATTTCCATTCAGAAATGGCAAGCTTTAATATCAAGCTGCCGCAATGATGGACAACTTTGAAAAATCTAGCCCGATCGACATTTTGCAGCTCATTCATAAATATTCTTTGACTGATGCTTATCCCAACACGGCAATTGCTATTCGTATCTTCCTCACCATACCAGTCACAGTTGCTACGTGTGAGAGAAGTTTCAGTAAACTTAAGCTCATAAAAAACTATATGAGGTCAACAATGGGCCAAGAACGTTTGTCTAGTTTGGCTATAATTTCAATTAAAAATGAAGTGGCAAACAACATTAATTTTGATGTTGTCATTAGTGAATTTGCATCAAGAAAAGCCAGAAAAGTGACATTGAACTAAAGTTTGTGCAACCTTAATGACAAATTTTACTTATAACTTGATATAATAAATTTTGCGATCAATAAATCGTTTTTTTCGTTTAATTTTCTTCTTTTCTTTTTTTGTGGGGGAGGGGGGGGGGCGCAATTTTCTTTTCTTGCCCGAAGCGAAAAATTGGCTCGGTACGGCCCTGTATATATATATATATATATATATACAAATATATGTATATATATATACATTTATATATATACATATGCATATTATGTATATATATATACATATGTTTGTATATACAAATATATGTTCTTATATATATATAAATATATATACATATATATATATATATATTTATATATATATATATATAAATATATATATATATATATATATATATATATATATATATATATATATATATATATATATATATATGTATATATGTATATATATCTATTAGACGAAAGTATTTAAAAAAATAAAAATGAAACGCACGTATCCATCTGGTGCATCAAAGTTAAAAATCAGTAAAGTAAAAAAAGCGGCTCTACAAAAAGGAAGGCAAACATTATTTGATGTTGGAATTACAACTACTCCTAAAACATCAGATGCCCTTTACACTAGCTCAACGAAGCAAAAATATGACGGTAGTATCCAATCTTCTGTTTCTGGTAATAGTGCTGGCAGTATAGAGAAATTAGCCACTTTTGAAGACTGTCAAATTAGTGGTAGTGATAATACTTCTACAAGGACCACTAGCAGTGATGGACCAGCATTGTTGCAGCAATTAGACATTGGTGAATTTGAAACAGAAAATTTCTCCCCTTCTCAGCTGGAAAAGTTTGTCATGGCTGGTCACATTCCTTTCCCACTGGATATGCCAAAAGATAATGGAAATCACATATTTCCAATGTCAGTTTTGAAAAGCAGAATGCCGAATGGGGAATCTTTCTCGCGGGATTGGCTTGTATTTAGCCCAGCAAAGACAGCATTGTTTTGTTTTCCATGCCGATTATTTTTACCTAGAAATCAACTTCCACATATGACTTCATCCCTTGCAATGATTGCAGGATGGGGATATGAAAAGAAGTGGAAGAATCTCATCAGTCGAATTCCTGAACATGAGCATTCGAAAATCCATAAACAATGCTACATTCAGTGGCGTGAATTGGAAGCTCGAATGAAAACTGATCAGTCAATTGAACATTTGATGAATCGCCAAATTCTCAATGAAGCTGACACCTGGAGAAAAATCTTGGAACGAATCTTGGATGTGATTCTGTTTCTTGGTGAACGTGGATTGGCTATTCGTGGAAAATCTGACCTAATTGGAGATTCTCATAATGGAAATTTTTTAGGATTGCTGGAACTGATTTCGCATTATGACCTAATTCTTAAGGAACATGTGATAAAAGTTAAACAATCACAGGACAAGGGTCAACGTCTTCAGGCGCATTACTTGTCAAATCGTTCTTAAAATGAATTCATTGGTCTTTGTGCAGCTGAGGTTCGCAGGCAAATTATAGAAGAGTGCAAGTCTGCAAAGTATTTTTCAATTATGGTTGATGCCACTCCTGATGTGAGCCATACTGAACAACGTTCGTTTGTCATTCGATATGTACATGAAAAAGAACCTGGAAAATTTTTAATTGAAGAGCGGTTTTTGATCTTTGCAGATTGTGCCAAGAAGACTGGATCTGATATTGCGGAATTGATTCTGGAAACTTTGGAAACATTAAAAATTTGTTTTGAAGACTGCCGTGGCCAAGGCTATGACAATGGAGTCAACATGTAAGGAAAATATAAGGGTGTTCAAGCAATCCTACAAAAGAAGAACCCATTGTCTGTATTCTCACCCTGTGGTTGTCATTCATTGAATTTGTGTGGACAGAATGCTGCCTCACGCTGTACAGATGCTGAGACTTTCTTTGGAACTGTTCAAACCGTATATACGATCTTTTCTGCTAGTCCGCAACGCTGGGAAATATTGCAAAAGAGACTTGACGGTGTGTCTTTGCATGGACAATCATGAACACGATGGACTGAGAGACTTGACAGCATTCGCCCTTTCTATAATCACTTGAGCCAAATCATTGAATCTTTGAAAGAAGTTAAGAGCTTGAATCTCACGCCTAAAGCAAAAACTGAGATTAGAGGTGCCCTAAAATATATGAGCTCCTTCAAATGTGTTCTTATGTCTGGAATTTGGCTGAAAGTTCTCACATTGATTGACCGCTGCAACCAGGTCATTCAGGCAAGAAAAGCAACTATTGATATTGAGGTGGAAAATATTGAAGCATCGATTAGTCAACTCAAATCAATTCGGGAGGAATGGTCTACAATTTTAGAAGAAGCCAAGTTAGTTGCAGATGTTGCAAAAATCAGTTCTGAATTTCCAATCCACAGAAAAGTGAAACGCAAAAGTTTTTTTGGGGAGCAAATTAAAGATGATGAACAAATTACGGAATTAACAGAAGCAGAATCAGGAGAGGAGGCAACATTTCGGAGAACGGTTTTTTATCACATTTTTGATTCTGTAATTGGTGGACTTACTGCACGTTTCACAGCAATTCAAGAAATCTTTTCTATATTCTCTTTTTTGTGGAAGTATCAAAAACTGTCTGAAGCAGAAATCAAGAGTGCTTGCTCACATTTTTCGCAAAAATATTCTTGTGATGTGACCAAAAATGAACTGACTGAAGAATTGCTTCATATAAAACAAAATCATACTGCAAATTTTGGAAAGGAACCTCTTGCCCCATTTGACTTATTAAACAAAATTTCTGAAATGAAGCTTGGAGAACTCTTTAGAAATATAGTAATTGCATTGCGTATTTTTGCTTCAATTCCAGTGACAGTGGCTTCAAGTGAGCGTTCATTCAGTAAATTGAAGCTCATCAAGAATTTTTTGCGCTCAACTATGGGACGAGAACAAACAAGTGACCTCGCCATTTTGAGTATCGAGTGTCTATTAGCAAAAAATATTGATTTCCATGATGTGATTGAAAAGTTTGCTAAACAAAAGACAAGAAAAATAATATTGTAAGAAACAACAGCTGGACTATTTAATTATACTTATATTCCAGTAATATAATAAAAAAAATTAAGCAGGCCTTTTTTTTTTTTGGAGTAAAGGGGGTATCCCCTAAACTGAAGGATGCTCGGGGTTCCCAAATCCTGTGCACGGCCCTGATAAAAGGAAATATAATATTGATTTAAATTTTTTTGTTTAGGAAGAATTTAGGGGAGAAATTTAATATTGCCCAAAACCGTTAGACCAGGGGCAAAAACTAATAACTAATAGCTTTTAAACAAACTATTGCACAGTGGGCCAGTAGGTGGACAAAATGGGAAAAATTTTAGTTGTCTAATCTTGAAAACCTATTTAATTTTAGTATCTACATATATTAGGAGAAATCTATTGATAATTTATTCATATTAAATCCCTTAGTTACCAGGACTCTAAGCATTTGAATATTGAGATAAAATAAAAAAAATAAAAAATTATAAATAAGAAATTAACGGTGACATCAACGTTGTGTTATATTTCAATTATATCTACGTTTTTGAAACAAAAAATTAGTACATGTTATTCTAGAGTATTTAGAGATAAGAAAAACCAATATGTGTAATAAATTTGTCGTAGCATGTTATCTCAGTTATATTTTGAAAATCACAGATTAAAAAAAAAAATTTCTTAAGAAACTTATTTTTTATTACTAACAAGTATTAGTAGTCCAGGCGGCATATATATTATAACATTTTACTTTTAAATACAAAATACTTGTTACAATAATTATTTAGATATGGTTTTGTTAAACTTAGACATTCATAATTTTCTCCAAAAAAACAATCTTAGTATTTCAAAACAAAATATTACTGAAGATATATTAAAATTTATTCAGCCAAAATTTGCTGATTTTAAAGACGTTGATTTAAGACATGTTGTTCAACGATTTGTTTACTTGTATAAAAAAAAGTGGAAATCTGCAAACTATACTGTAAAAAATTTTGAAAAGAAGTTTGTGAACTGGCTTAATGAATATTTAATTGTCAGAAAAAAAGACAATGAACCAACTGCAAGTAGACGTGGTCGAAAACCAGTTGCATTTGGTAATAGTTCTAATAAAACTAAAAAACGGCGTGTATCTTGTTTAATTGAATCTCATTCATCCAATGAATTATTTTTTGCTGCTAATAAAAAATTTAGAGATGAATCTGTTGTTATTGCTGCCAAGAATGTTTTAAACATATCAAATACAGATAAAGCAACTAAATTTTCAGCAGACGAAGCACTGGCTTTAATAGTTGATGCAAGTCTGACGAAAGCTTCCTATCAATTGATTAGAAGCGGAGCCTTGGAGAAAGAATATAGCATCTACCCCGCTTACAATGATGTCAGAGATGCAAAATTGAAATGTTATCCTGCAAAAATAACAGTGGAGGACTATTCAGCTTCAGTTCCTTTAAAAGATTTAATGACTCATACTTTGCAAAGAATCTGTGCAGTTCAGGAACCTGTGCTAAGGCACTTGATATTGAACGACAAAGCAATAAAAACAATGACACTAACGTGTAAGGCTGGTTTTGATGGTGCTACTGGCCAAAGCATTTATAAACAAGTTTTATCAGAACCCGACATTAACAGAGATTTAAAGCGTGAAGAATCATTATTTATTACTTGTCTTGTCCCATTGGATTTGACTGGATTTAACAACAGCAACGAAAAGGTGCCTATTTGGAGAAATCAAAAGTCGTCCTCCACAGCCTATTGTAGACCCATAAGATTTGCATACAAAATGGAATCCAAGGAATCTGTGATTGAAGAAGATCAGTACATTAAAAGTGAGATAGAAAGCTTGGGTATGATTTTATTAGATGTTTGCGGATCTTCTATTGAAGTGAATTGTATTATTGAACTTACAATGATTGATGGGAAGGTTCAAACAATATTATCTGAAAAAAATAACTCATACCAATGCTGTTCAGTGTGTGGTGTCTCTCCAAAAAATATGAATAGTCTTGATATCCTTAATATAGATTATACTAACAGAGAGTTCAAATATGGTCTTTCCAGTCTTCATGCATGGATTCGATTTTTTGAGATGTTATTGCACATTGCATATAAAAAAGAAACAAGAAAGTGGCAAGCAAGATCTAAAGAACACAAAGAAAAGGCATCTGTAACTAAACAAAAGATTCAGACTGATTTTATGAACAAAATGGGACTTGTTGTTGATTTCCCTAAAAGTGGTGGTTCTGGAACAAGTAATGATGGCAATACCTCAAGGCGTGCTTTTGCAGCATATGAACAAACAGCTGAAATTCTAGGTATTGACCAAAACCTTATATTCAGATTTTACATTATCTTGGTAACGCTCTCTTCAGGATATGAAATAGACTGCCTAAAGTTCAAGGATTATTATTTTGACACTTTTAGACTATATGTGTCCCTTTATCCATGGTATTACATGGCTCAATCAGTTCACAAAGTATTGATACATGGACATGACATAATTAAAAGCCTTACATTACCCATTGGACTTATGTCAGAGGAAGCTCAAGAGGCTAGAAATAAAGACTTTAAATCTTATCGCGAAAATTTCAGCCGAAAAACATCCAGAAAAGCAACAAATACTGATCTTATCAATAGACTCCTAGTTTCCAGTGATCCTGTTATTTCATCATTGCGTAAATCAACATCACACCAAACAAATCATAAAGCATTTCCTTCAGATGTTTTACAATTACTTAAACAATCTTCAAACGATATTATTGTTTTATAATTTTTTGATGTAATTTAAAATTGATAACGTTTTCTTGCACTATTTTTTGCTTTTATTATTCCTAAAACATTATTTACCTAAATACTCAATTTTTATTCAATATGGGTGGGTCAAAAATCCGATAAGATATTCAAATATCAATTTACCACTTTGTAACTAAGGAAAGTATCCGGTAACTAAGCAATATAAGTATCCATAACAACTAAATTTAAAAAATTATCACTTTTGTAAGAAGTGTGATCTCATATTGGTACTCATGCCAAATTTAGTGAATATAGCACTTATAAAATATCTGCAGATAACAAAAGTAGGTTGTTGCTAAGCAAAATAAAGGTATCCATAGCAACGAAATAAAAAAATATTACCTTCATAAAAAGCGCAAACATCATATTAGTACTCATACTAATTTTAGTGAATATAGCTCTAATATTAAATTAGTTATGAATTTTGTCCAGTAAAAGTGCATTCTGGCCCACTGACTTGCACAAACTTGCTTTTTTATTGGTTAAAACATAAATACGTATAAATGTTTATAAATACGTATGTATATTTTGTAATACAAAGATAACATAGGTACATCAATGACAAAAACAATAAAAGTTATCAAAAGAAGTATTAAAATACGTATTTTATTCATGTGTTAGCATTTTAAAATATGTGTCATCTTCCGATAAAATGTTATAAGAGACATTTTGTTTATGACAATATTTATCATCTTATATCCTCTTTCATACCAAAATTTGCAGAATGGTTTTGAATTCTATCTCTTTTCAAAAATAATTTGAATAATCAGATCATATCCACTTTCTGTTAATGGTGTCTGTTAAATTGACAGTCTAGTATCTATCAGTCTTAATATTTTGTTATTACCTTTTAACCTTGAATCATAAAGATTTTCCAAACCACTTTCCTAATTATTCAAAATTAGCTCCTAAGAATGACCAATCAGTTTGTGAAGTGATAGTGTTATATTAATCCATGTTATATTATGGTGCAGGTAAATTTATTTTTGTAACAGGTGGAAACTCATTTAAGAGGAATAGACAAAAGTTTTTATATTGATCCAAACAAATTTTTCTTTTTGAGAAAAGTACTTAAAGAATTACTGAAATCACTAACTCAAATTTTTGAAATGCTGCATGATATCGAGCAGGCAATTGTGCATTAATTAAATCCCTGTTTATTTTTTATGCAGTAGTTCTCTAGCTATATAACCTGTTGTTATTCTTCTTCTTTTTACAATTGCATCAGGGTAGTCCCATTCTATACCTGTTTTTTTTTTTAATATCTCTGTTCGTAATGAAGTCTCTGCTTGCTTCAGAAATCTATAAGAAGCACTAAAAGAGGACTCAGACCAATCAAAAACACCAGTTTTCACATTTACAACAGTCTCTTTGAAATGGTCTAATGTACTCAGTGAGACATATAAAAGAACCTATAAAAATATCATTAATTTTGAATGTAATAATCAAATTTTTAATATCACTGGTTGAATTTGGTTTGAGGGTTTGTCCAGTCCTTGTAATATAATCAGGGTTTTTTTAAGTGGAGAACTGTCTTCCTGTTCAAGTTGGTTAAATATTTAATTCATAGTTATAGTTTCTCGGTAAACAACAAAACCATTTTCAATTCTTTCAATATTCAAACACTGATCATTTGAGTATGTTCACAGATTACAAAATTCATTTTAACTCCTAAAAAAAGATTCGCTGCTTTCATATCCATAATATATGACTGCACTATAACCTTTACTTTAAATTGTTTTCCCTCTTTATACATAAGGAAACCATTATTTTTTAACTCTTCAATGTCAAAATTAAAGACAGACAATGATTAAAGAGTTTCCCTTGATTCTTTTAAACAAAATGATTTAAACTTCAAATAATATAATTCAAACTATAAACAAGTTAACGTGATAATTAAAAATATTATATTATTACTATATACACCACAAAGCACTCAGTTTTGGTTTTAACTCTTGCGATTCGCTCATTTTAAAACAGATTTAAATGCTGCAATAATTTTTGCTATTAATGGTTCTACTAACTAGATTAAATTTGGTTGAAAATAAAAGTTCAATAAAAAAGGGTGAAAGGGGGGGGGGGGGAAGAGGTAGAGGTGTTGGTCAAAAATTGGTTTTAACCCTTTTTTTAATTTCTAGACTTACACTTTTACTGAACACATCTTCGTCTTTAAAAAATATGTACAAAATCATGTAAAACTATTTGCATTAATATTTTTTAATATATCTTACAAAAATTTAAACAAAAGGGGTAGGGTCACTCTTTCACTTATTTTGTTTAAAAGTGCTAGGTTAGCACAATTTAGTTAAAAAGTATTTTATTCCTCTTTGTCGTAGGATTTTAAAAATATATGGGTTTACTAGTGCCAACTTAGTACTTTTTGTGATAAATTATTTTTTCTGATAAAAAATTATTTAAAACACACTAAAATTTTGCTAAATTTTTAGTTGTTTCATTCGGTATTGCATGTAAAATAAGTTTTGGGCAATAGCCTATAAAGTTAACATTCACATTTCCATAAACTGCAGTCTAAGATTGTTTCTACATACAATAATCACATTAGCACTGCTTATATAGCAACTTTTTTTCTTATATAACGCCAACAATGACTTTAATGTATCATTTATACCTATTACCTAAATTTTGCAACGAATTTAGGTTTTTCAAACTAGTATATTTTCTGAACAAATCATGCTTTTGAAATAATTTTTTTAATAAACTGGAAATTTATTAATAACAACTAACTGAAATCTATTTTGGTAAAATTGATTTTTGAGCAATGTCCACTGTGCAAAAGTTGTTAAAACTATCGAAAATTTAAATGTTTTCATTTGTTGTTTATGTTTTCTTGCAAATAAATTTGCTTTTATTTTTTTATTTTAACTATTTTAATTTCATTATAAAAATTTAAAAAGTCTATTCTTGGACCTCTTCTTTTCCTTATATATGTGAATGATCTCTGGAGAGCACCAAAAATATCAACAACTACGATTGCTAACCACAGTAACATTTTTATCTATGAATACATGGCTTTAATTTTTGGTCAAAAATCTTTTTGCGCGAATCGTTCGCGCGGCTATTAAAACTAAATGTCGTGTTGACTGGAATATTTTTACGTTTGGTTCAGTCTACATTAAAATATGCAGTTAAGTAACCAAGAATCATGGCTTAATTGGTCCAAAGTTGAATGTTTTAATGTATTAATATGTTGAAATATGAGTTATATTTTTTGTTCATGGAAGAATATATGTATTTTTACACATTCTTTGTATTATTATAATCATAATAAATAAGTCTACAAAAAGATCGATAAACCACTATGTTATCTCTTATATACAATCAGTTTTACATTTTAAATTGATACTTGCATTAATATCTTTCCTTTTAGCTAGAGATTTTGAAAGTTAATAAATATATCTTGAGATACCTTTGACATTTGATTTTCAAAAAGTTTTAAAACCTAAAAATAATGAACTGACTTTAAAATCTCTAACTAAATTTTCGGAATTTTTTTATAAATGAAGTAAAAAATAAGTATGAGTTTATCTCTGATGATTCAGTGACTTTTTGACTAATTTTCCGAAAATTGGCAGCTCTCAGAGAGGCTGATTCATCAACAGCTGAAAAATATCAAAGTATTAACAATGCCATTTGAGCATGGATGGCGTCCCTGTTCATATTCTTGGTGTGCATTGTCAAGGCCACATTTGGAGCCCTTTGTAACGGCTTAGGGTTTATTAATAGTAATAAAACAATTGCTTGGGCTATTAAACAGTGTGCTGAGTACTTGTGGTCTTTGAAGTAACTTTACTTCTGTTAAGCCTTATCTCTTGCAAAGTTCACCAGACCTACTTGGTCTTTGTAAGACTAATTTGAGTTCAGCTGTCTCATCTTGTGATCTTAGTGTTGATGGTTATCTTTCTTTAACTCGTAAAAACTCCAATAATCAAATGCTTGGCCTGGGCATTTATATTCGTAAGAATTCACCCATTTGTCGGAAAAACTAGGTTTGAATCCACAGACTATTCTTTTATGTGCTTTGGTTTTGCACCACTTCACTCAATCCCCTTTCTCTTTGTTCTATATCGCTCTCCTTTATCTCAAAACTGCGCTCTTTTTGATGTTATTTCTCATAATATTGACCAAGTCCTCTCGCTTTATCCATCAGCCAATATTGTTGTTGTTGGTGACTTTAGTATTCATCAAACTGAATGACTTGGCTTTAGTGTCAGTGGCTTTGCTGGCGTTAAAGCCCAAAACTTTTGCTTTTCTCAATCTCTAACTCAAATAGTCTACTTTACAACTCGTTTTCCAGACAACCCGAATCTTTTACCTTCTCTACTAGAATTATGTCTTGTTTCTGATCCTAGTCAGTGCTCAGTTTCTCCACATTTACCCTAAGAGGCTTCTTATCACAGTTTGATCTCTCTAAAACTAGTATCTCATTCTTCTTCATCATTTGAATCCCCCTATTATTGTACCTCTTACAACTACCTTAAAGCTGCTTCTTACATAACTTCGTGGATTCAGACTGGCATGGAATCTTTTATTCTCTCTCGATAATTCCAGGTCAAGCCTTACTCTTCTCTATGGTTTTCCTCACATTGTACCGTTGCAATTTCCAATCGAAACCGTTACTTCCATACCCATCAGCAAAACAATTCTCCAGAAAACAGACGTCTGTTTACTATTGCAAGAAACTATCATATAAAAGTTTTGCCTAACGGGAAAGCCCGCTATTCTCAGGTTATAAAATCTTTTATTTCATTGCAAAAATTAGGCTCTCATGACATCTGGATAATATTTAACAGCATCTATAACAAGGGTAAATCTGTTATTCTACCTCTCTTGTATGGTTCAGACTTTGTAACCTCACCTAAAGACACAGCTGAACTGTTTGTTAAGAACTTATCATCAATACCGTTTCTTGATTCCACTAGTTGCGTTCTACCTGATGTAGCCGTTAAACAGGTTGATCCATTGCTTGACATTCGTATCACTCCAGCTTCTGTATCAAAAGAAATTTTCTGCTTAAACTCTTCTACAGCTTGTGGTCCAGACAATATACCTGTTGTAGTCTTGCAGAAGTGATCTCCGGAGCTGTCATCTATACTTTCAAAACTATTTAACAAGTGCTAATCCATGTCTTGTTTTTCGGCATGCTGTTTTCCCTATTTTTAAAAATTCTGGAGAGCAATATGACTCGTCTAACTACCGTTCCATTAGTCTTCTTCCTATCATAAGCAAGGTTTTTGAATCTTTAATTAACAAACACTTAATCTCTCATTTTGAATCAAATAGCTTACTTTGTGATCATCAATATGGATTTTGATCTTCTCATTCTGCAACTGATTTGCTAACAGTAATAACTGAAAGGTTTTATCGTGCATCAGACAGAGATTAAGAGGTTAAAGCTATCGTTCTTGACATTCATGAAGCTTTTGATAAAGTTTGGCATGCTGGTCTTCACCATAAGCTTTTTTCTTACGGTGTATCTGGTAACATCATTAAAATTATTGAGTCCTTCCTTTCCAATCGTAGTACAAAATCGTTGTCCTCGATAGACCGCACTCTTCTTCATATCCTGTAACTTCAGGAGTTCCTCAAGGATCAATCCTTGGCCCTATACTCTTTTTAATTTAAATTAACGATCTTCCAGATATTCTCACATCTTAGGTGGGATTGTTCACTAATAACACTACCATTTATTCTTGTCATGATAAGAAGCTAACACTATCTGATTGCTTGGAGGGGGCATATGAGCTTGAAAAGGCTCTTTCTATATTTATGAAGGAAAAAGGATTTTCCTATATTTATGAACAGTAATGTATTTGATAAGTCATCTACCCTTTATCTTCTAGGATTAACTTTTACTTCCAATCTTTCTTGGAAACTGTATACCAAATCCATTGCAAAATTAGCATTTGTTAAGGTTGCATCTCTTTATCGAGCTCGACACTTTCTTACTCCGGTTTCTATTCTTTACCTCTAGAAATCTCAAATTTTTTTCCTGTATGGAATACTGTTGCCATATCGGGGGCGGATCTTCAAATGTTACCCTTTCTCTTTTAGGTAAGGTACAAAAACGCATTGAAAACATAGTTGGATCTGCTCTTGCAGCCAACCTCCAACCATTATCATATTGTTTCTCTTTCTCCTTTCTACAAATAATGGACACTGCTATAAAGAACTAGTGTCTCTTGTGCCATCTGCTATAATTCATTCTTGTGATACTAGTCATTCAATTAAATCTCATCCTTTTTCTGTGATTGTTCCTAAGTGCTCCAAAAACTCCTACTCGTCTAGCTTTTTTCCTCGAACATCAGTTCTTTGGAATTCGCTTCCTTCATCTTGCTTTTCTGATTCATATAATTTGCAATCTTTTAAGTCATCTTTCAATCGTATCTTGCTCTACAAAATTCATCTTTTCTCTTCCAGTAACTTCCAACTCTAATAGTGGCTGCTTGCAGCCTTGTTGAAAGCGAAGATGTAAAAAAGAAAGAAAAAAAAGAAACACTGTTTGTATAATTTTGAGTAAAAAATGCAATGCAAAATAAAAGTTTATTATTTTTTTTTAAGATTTTTTGTCAGATTTTTAGAATTTCATAGCATGAAATGAAATTGAAATTTAGATTAAGTTAAATGGAAATTTCACAATTTTTATTTTATCTGCGCGGAAGGACTGATTGCAATTGCTCCAATTTAAATGTAGTTAAAATTCGAATTACATAACACTTATCCAAACCAAAGGCTTGTTTTAAAACATTATCAATTGTTTTAAAACATTTTCAAAAGTTACTCTCATTCCAATACTTTTTGAATATTCTTTCTTAATACATAGCTTACAATTATTTTGATATTTGTGAAATTCACAATTATTTTGATATTTGATATTTTTGTCTTTAATACTTTTATTATTTAACTACTTTGAGATTCTATATAAAAAATTCATTTCGATTTCAAAACAAATGAAAAATTTTTTTATTTTATTTAAAAATAAGTTACCCATATCTTAGAGTAAAAAGGACATGTACAGTTTTCGAAATTCAGGGTCCCAAGGCAAAAAAATGCTGTAGAAAAAGTTTAAAAGAATGCAAGAACAAATGTTCTGTGGAAGAGAATGGCTTTAATAAAGTTCAAATATAATAACTCTACGTCCAACAAAATAGTCAAGGTATAGGTTAGCAGCTTTTATTCACAACCTTATATTCATAATTTCATTTCAAAACTGTAAAAGCAATTCTTTTTTAGACGGACCTACCAACAGCGTTGATGAACCCTTGAGTTCAAGAAAGCCATCTTCTCCTTCAAATTTTTCAACGGTCTCTGAAGAAGAAGATAATAATCGGGTTAGTTTGGGACGCCTTCTTATTTTATAAAAAAGCTGCCGATATTAAAAAAATATCATTTAATATCTGCAAATTCTAAAAACATATAATATAATATCTGCAGATATTAAAATCATACCACAATTCTCAAAAGCTTTTTTTCAGTCATGATGTGGAATGGCGGGATAAAAGATAATTGGCAAAAGCTAGGAGAAAAGATTAAAAGCCTCCAGTTAAATGTTCAACATAAAAATCACTATATCGTCTGGAAATCAGCCTTTGAAGCTTTAAAGAATCAGATCGGGATCAATTCAGAACTTGAAAAGTCAATAAGAAATGAGGCATCTAATTGGTGTGAAATTTTACGCTGCGTCCTGAATATTACTCTTCATTTAGCTTCGAGAAATCAAAGTTTGCGAGGTGTGTTAGGAGTTTATGTTTATAAAATCCATCAAGAAGAAGTTTCTCGACACCAAATCAAGGAACAAGAATGCAAGCACACTATTTGAGCGGGAGAACTCAAAATTAGGTCATTAAGACAGTTTGTGAAACTGTCTTTGTGGCTATTATTGAAGAGGTCCACACAACCATTTATTTTTTCATTATTGTTGATAGAACTCCGGACGTGTCTCATACGGAACAAATCACTTTTGTTCCTCGATTTGTCCGCATAGGACAATGGATAGCAGAGAAGTGTTTTTTGAAGGTAGAAAATATGGAGAGAAAAATAAAGGGTTTGGGTATTGCGAAACTGATTATAGATGTTTTGGATCAAAGCCAAATTGATTTAAAGAACTGTAGGGGCAGCGCTATGATAACGGGGCTAATATGTTCGGTGCCATCATTCTTGAGAAAAATCCTCAAGCTTTGCTCATTCCTTGCAGTGCTCATAGTCTCAATCTAGCTGGTGTTTATTCTACAGAACCCCCACTATAGTTAAGAACTATTTTTAAACATCATCGTTGTATAACCTTTTTAGTAGTAGTCCCATGCGCTGGAAAATTTAGACTAAAGAAAACTGGGCAGTCCCTTCACCAAACGTTCCAAGCAAGATGGCCATTGTCAAAACGATCAAAAGAAATACTAAAGTCCATAAAACTTCTTGAAGAACTTGATTTAGAAGATCATCAACTAACTTTAGTCAAGGCACTCAAAAAATAAACTCTATTATTTGAACTAATTGTCTTTGACTTCCTTCTGGTTCAAGGTTCTCCTACATGTAGATAATGTCTGCCTCCTTCAATCAGAATGCATTTGTTTGGATAACGAGACAAAGTTTTCAAAGACTCTAGTTTATGATCTTGATTGACTACGTTCTTCTTAGCCCCAAATCCTCTTAGAAGCAAAACTGGTTTCACCTGGGTTAGCTTTTTTTGGGTTTCAAAATGATTTTGTTCAGAAGAGGACATGGAAAAGAAAAACACTTCACAGCGAGTCAATGAACACAGCCCACTTCCACAAGACAAATCAAAAGGTTTTTAGGTAAACGTATTTAATGTTGCTCTTGACACGCTGCTCCAGCAGATAAGATACAGAACTAATACAGCTCAAAAGACGATGGATATGTTTGCGTACAAATGGTGTTCTCCATCTCCTTCTGGTAATGAAGAAAAACTTAGTCGGAAAGAAAAATACAAAGTCCTGGCAAATCTCTATGCATATGATGCAAAAGAAGAGGAGTTAATTAAATAAATACGTAATATATATTTTCTGAAGCAATCAAATACTTTTGGACAAATATAATCTCTTTCTTCTATCAAGTTGCTTAATAGAATCTACCAGAAAGGTCTTCAGTCAATATTTGCTTCGATCTGGATTTCGCTTTGCAATTTTAATATAATCCTGGTTTCAGTGGCTGCAGGAGAGCGGTCTTTCAGTAAGCTTGCTCTCATTAAATCCAAATTGAGACCAACAATGATTAAAGAACGCCTTACTAACCTCATGGTGATTTCAATTGAAAACGAGTTTTCCAAGACTTTATCGTACAAAAATGTTATCTCTAGTTTCACAAAGAAGAAAGCCCGCCAAGTGATTTTTGTGTGATCTGACTAGTCTTCATAATTAACATTTTATTGATGAAATATATAATTCCATTCATTTTAAATTATATTTTATAATTTAAAATGAATGGAATTATATATTTCATTATTTGAAATTTATGCTTAACTCAATATACCCAGGAATTCAAAGTTTAAGGCACCGAACAAAAATTGACCCTGGGGATCGTAAAGTCTCTGTGCGGGCCTTATTCCAATAATTTGGCGCCTAATTTTAACTTCAGATGTTTCATTAATTGACAATGAATTGTTTTAATAGGAGGAATACCAATGAGATATTTCTTCTATTAAAAATGTTTGATGTTTTTTTTAATTATATATTAGTTTTAATATTATACTATATATACATTTTTTATATGTTTAATCGCACATGTTTTCCAGATAAGCAACAATGTTTAAAGTTTGCATTTTTGATAAAATACAGAAAGACGGAGAAGAAAAAGAAAACATTGCAAAGAAGATAAACAACTACAAAACCAAACAGCTGCTATTCCGAAGCCAATATTTACATTTTATGATGTACAAATTTCTTAATGATGTACAAATTTATTTATGACGTACAAATTTATTTATGACGTACAAATTTCTTAATTACAAATTATGCTTAAACTTTTGTACTTTACTTTTTTTATGACAAATTTCGGAGACTAATCCCAGGGTTTCGGGATGAACAGTTTGTATGGGATCCCAAGATCCTGGGATTGCTATCCCTAGTCGTGTAAGAGCAACAAAATTTCTTGGTGTTTCTCGACGAAAATATTTCCTGAAATAAGTATATTGCCTATATTGGCAATGAAATATCAAAAAGTATTGGAATTCTCTACCAATCAAAAAGTATTGGAATTCTCTACCAATCAAAAAGTATTGGAATTCTCTACCAATCAAAGGATCTACTAAAAAAACATCATCTAAAACAAATATATTTCAGTTTTATACAAAGTTACTTAAATTACATAAACCACTTTTTAAAAGTATGAATATTTATACAAAAAATAAAATTTTATGTCTTGTGTACAAAAGCAAATTTCAACAAGTCCAATAGTTAAATAAATTTTTCATGATCTCATGAAATTTTTCATAATTTTTTATGAAATAAAACTTAACTTTAACTATACTTTGCGCACAACCTTGATTGAACCTTTATGCAAAACGAAGCAGGAACAATTTAAAATTACATATCTTGCTCCTAATATTTGGAATAAAATCTTAGCTAAAGATAATATTATAACACGTGTAGAAAATATAATTAACTTTCAAAAATATAATATAAATATAAATTAACTTTCAAAAATAATTAAAAAGAATATTTGAGAGTATTCAAATATTTTTTTTTTTTTTTTTTTAAATCATTTTATATATTTTTATTTTAAAATCTGATCTTTGAAAGTTTTTATTTTCTTAATACTATTTATTTTATTTTACGCTTAATTTTAACTTTCTTAACTTTTATTTTTAACACCATTGTCAAAAACTTAATATTGTAAAAACATGAATGCTACACAACGGTTCTTGATGACTTCGGCGAGTTTCCCGCGTTTTTGTTTATTTTATTTTATAACACTGCATTTTATAAAAATTTGTAATTTGTAATTTAACTTTTATACGTTAAATTTTTTTCTGCTCACATATACCGTAAAGTTCGGTCACTTAAGCTTTGAACATTTATTTGTCACGCATAAATACAAATTTTCTTTTCCTGAAACAGACAGAAAATTATATTGATAATTGATATTGTAAAAATAAAAATTAAAAACTAAAAAATTGTACTCAATATTTAATTTAAAATGAAAACATATGCTTTGACCGAACTTTCAATACCATCTCATAAGTTCGGTCGCTATATCAATACCAATAACGTATCGCAAACTTAACGGTACAAATAATGAAAACTAATTTTTAAATGTTGTTTAATTGTAAAATTATGATATAAATACAGGTAATACCAGTAACTAAGGAGGGCGTCGCCTCGGGCTCAAAAAAAAGTCTTTTGGGCCACCAAAGAAAACAAAAAGGAGGACATAAAAAAACGCCCTTTAAAATATAAGTAGTAGTATTTTTAATTTTTATTGTAATTAGTCAACTATTGTATTACTTTGGCCATTATCACTATAAAATTATCATTATAAAAATACATTTTTCAAATAATTTAAAAAGGTTTTATTCAATTAGTAAAAAAACACTACTTTGCTTTAAATGAGCTTTGTATGTTATTGGCAATTCTTGCACGTATCGTTGACCATAGTAGAACAGCAAGATCCGCACAACCAATCGTCACAGGATTCGCAACGCATCCATAATTGTTGTTGAGCTGTAATTTTATCTCCAAAAAAATGTCACAAGCTTGACATTTTTTAGAACTCAAAGAACCGTCAGTTAATTTTGAAATTATGAACAAATTTGTTATTCAAATAAAATACCATGGTATGTATCCATTATAAAAATATCAAAATTTACTGGTAAATTTACAGGTTAAGTTACCTGTAGGTTTTACATTCGCAATACTTTTCAAAATTTCACAATATTACTTCTAATTGTCTTCTTCGTTGCTTATTCTTAAATGACCGAAGTTGGAGTATTTCAAAATTTCATTAATTTTTATAAAAAAAGTAGTATTTCAGGAGGTTGCATATAAACATTATTTTTTTTATAGATTTATATTTACGAACTAATTACAAATATTATTTGAGAAAAAAAAGTTTGAAAAATTTGAGTTTTGCATGCTTTTTTTATATATTTTCTTTAATGACCAAAGTTACATGGTGGCCGAACTTAGACGATTTTACGGTATATAATTTGTTCATTTTAAATGTATACAAGTTTTTTATA